>NC_090655.1:170919175-171187599 GCF_040937935.1 Hyperolius riggenbachi
TTAATCAGCTTCAGACCGTAAGGGCAGAGTTAGAACAGATGAAGCTTACTGTGGCTACTCAGCATGCTCAGATTACTCAGCTGACAGAGACTGTCCAGAGGCTGCAACTACCACTTAACGTTCTACCTCCCCCGGCTCCTAGTGAACAAAAAATGAAAATCCCTGAAAGATTTTCAGGCGCTAGGTCAGACTTCCAGAATTTTCTCCACAGAGTTTTGTCTTATTTTCAGATTAAACCTGTGTCCTCGGGAACTGAGGCTCAGAAGGTCACCTTAATTAAGACTCTGTTGCATGCAGATTCTCAAACTTAGGCTTATGGTCTACCTGATGAGCATCTTGCCCTTGCTTCCATTGAGGAATTTTTTAAGGCCATGGCGGTCATCTATGATGATCCGAATAGCGCTGCCACGGCTGAACGCAAACTTTAATACCTCAGACAGAGACACAGTACAGCAGAGGAATATGCGTCAGAATTTAGGAAATGGGCTGTATCCTCTAGATGGGAGCTGTATGCACTTATTGATAGGTACCTAGACGGGTTGTCGGAAGCAGTAACTGACGTAATGGTTAGCCATCCAGAGCCTAAAGATCTAGATGAGGCTATAACGTTATCTATTAGAATAGATAGACGCCTCAGGTATAACAAGAAGGGCAGATGTCCTATGTATCCTAGGGGTTCAGGGGCTAGTAGCTCAGCAACAGTTGAGACTGAGGAGCTTCTGCAACTAGGCCACGGGTGCCTCACAGAGGCTGAGAGGACAAGAAGACGCAGAGAGGGTCTCTGTATGTATTGCGGAGAGAAAGGTCACATTGCACAAAACTGTGGTAGGAAGTCGGGAAACTCTTAGGTGTGGTTGGGGGTACCACCCTAGGTGGACTAGTTTTACCTCCTAAACAAGAGAAGATATTATTGCCCTGCTCCATAGATTGGGAGGGGCAAAATTCTCCTACCACAGCGTTTGTAGATCCTGGTTCCACTGCTAATTTTATAGATTTAAATTTTTGCGTTAATTTTAAATATTCCTGTCCTTCCTGTGGGAAAACATTTGTACGTCACGGCAATTGACGACTCTCCTTTACAAGGGAAGTCCCCACTGTGTCAGACTCCTCCTCTCTCATTTTAAGTCGGAGTTTTGCACCACGAGACCATACAATTCTTAGTTTTAAAAATGTCTACTTCTACAGTGATATTAGGCTTACCCTGGTTACGTTTACATTCTCCTCAGTTTAATTGGAGGGATGGGCAGCTGACTACATGGTCTCCTTATTGCTCTTAGCATTGTCTACAAAGTATAGCCTTGTGTTCTACTAAGGTTCATGTGGAAGGAGTGCCTCTACAATATCAAGATTACTCTGATGTGTTTTGTCCTCGAGCAGCAGATCGATTACCCCCACATAGACCTTTCGACTGCCCAATTGATTTGAAACCGGGAACCATGCCTCCTAGGGGTCACTTATATAACCTCTCTCATCCAGAAAAACTGGCCATTGATGATTACCGTATTTTTCGGAATATAAGACGCACTTTTTCTTCCCCAAAACTGGGGGGAAAAAATGGGTGCGTCTTATATTCCAAAGGTACGGTATTTTCGCCCCATAACATACTTACCGGATCCTGCCGCCGCGATCCTCGCCTCCTTCGTCTGTCCGCCGTCATCCAATGTCGCAGCAGCCGTCATCAGAGGGTCCAGCAATCCCATCCAGTATCCCCGCTCTTTAAGTGTCCAAGTCGCCGGCTCCTCTTCACTGCAGTCATGCTTGTATGCAGGCTCGCGGTGATCACGCGGTGATTACGCGCTGCCGGGGCCGCCTTCCTCCATAGTTATGGCGTCCTCTTCTTAGATACAGTGCCCTCTTCTGTGTGACGAGCGGCGCATGTGCGCCGGGGTCACGCATGACGTCAGGCGCACGTGCGCCGCTCGTCACGCAGAAGGGGGCACTGTAACTAAGAAGAGGACGCCGTAACTATGGAGGAAGTCGGCCCCGGCAGCGCGTAATCACCGCGTGATCACCAAGAGGCTGCATACAAGCATGACTGCAGCGAAGAGGAGCCGGCAACCTGGACACTTAAAGAGCGGGGATACTGGATGGGATTGCTGGACCCTCTGATGACACCTAATGGGACCCTCAGATGATGGCTGCTGCAACTCTCGGGTGATGGCAGGCAGATGGAGGAGGGGAGGATCGCGGCGACAGGATCAGGTGAGATGCAGCAGGGGTGTAGTGTAGTGTAGTTTGGGTTGGCTGGAGGGGTTACTTAGTGAAGTGTAGTGTAGTTTGGGTTGGCTGGAGGGGTTAGTTAGTGAAGTGTAGTGTAGTTTGGGTTGGCTGCAGGTGTTAGTGAGGGAAGTGTAGTATACTGTAGTGTAGTGTAGTGTAGTTGTAGTAGGGGTTAGTGAAGTAATGTGTAGTTGGTGGGGGCAGCAGGGGTAAGGGAAGTGTAGTGTAGCAGGTGTTAGTATAGATGGGCAGTGTAGCTTAGATAAAGACAGTTTTGGGGGAGTTAGAGGTCCATAAGAAGCCCCTGCACCATAGACGCACCTAGGTTTAGTTTCATTTTATTTTCCTGATTTTTGCCCTCTAAATCTAGATGCGTCTTATATGCCGGAGCGTCTTATATTCCGAAAAATATGGTATATTCAGGAGAACTTACAGAAGGGGTTCATCCGCCCTTCAAGATCCCCTGCGGGAGCGGGATTCTTTTTTGTTCAAAAAAAAGACGGAGGTTTGCTTCCCTGTATTGACTATAGGGGTTTAAATAAGATCACGATTAAAAATCGTTATCCACTTCCACTCATTGACGATTTGTTTACACAAGTGTCTGAGGCTTCCGTATTTACTAAACTAGATCTGAGAGGGGCCTATAATTTAATTTGAATCAGGGAAGAAGACGAATGGAAGACGGCGTTCAACACGCCCAAGGGGCATTACAAATACTTGGTGATGCCCTTTGGGTTGTGTAACGCTCCTGCGGTTTTTCAGGAGTTTGTGAACGAGATCTTTAGGGAGGTACTGGGTCATTTGGTGATTGTGTACTTAGATGTTATTTTGATATTTTCTAAAAATCTCACTGATCATCGCCATCATGTCAAGTATGTGTTACAAAAACTCAGGCAAAATCAATTATTTGCAAAGTTGGAAAAATGTGTTTTTGAGACGAAAGAGATCTCCTTTCTGGGATATATTATCTCCACGACAGGGTTATCCATGGACCCCAGGAAGGTCTCTGCTGTGAGGGATTGGCCACATCCATCTGGGCTTAAAGCACTGCAGCGATTCCTGGGATTCGCAAATTATTATAAGAAATTCATCAAGGGTTTCTCGTCTGTGGTGACTGCACTTACCAATTTGACGAAAAAAGGGGCTGATGCCACTCATTGGTCAGAGGAAGCATGTGCGGCTTTTTCTTTTTTGAAAAAGGCATTCTGTTCTGCCCCTATACTATGTCATGTAGATGTGGCTTACCCATTCATAGTAGAGGTAGATGCCTCAGAGGTTGGAGTTGGATCAGTGTTGTCCCAGCGCTCAGGTCCTCAAGGTAAACTTCATCCCTGTGCTTTTTTCTCTAGAAAATTCTCTCCAGCCCAGAGGAATTATGATGTGGGAAACAAGGAATTGTTGGCCATCAAACTTGCTTTTGAGGAGTGGCGCCACTGGTTGGAGGGGGCGGAGCATGTAATAACTGTATACACGGATCATAAAAATTTACAGTATATTGAAAAAGCCAAAAGACTCACCCCCAGACAGGCAAGACGGGCTCTCTTTTTCTCCCGGTTTAATTTTATAATTACATTTACACCAGGGAGTAAGAACATCAAAGCAGACGCTCTATCACATTGTTTCGAACCTGAAACAGCGCCACCTCCTTCTCCAGAAAGTATTCTGTCCAAGGAGGTCATTTTGGCAGCCACCGAAATAGTGGAAGATCTCGCTAACCTTCTTAACCCTTTTCAAGTAGAGGTCCCAAAGGGGAAACCGGAAGGCGTTCTGTATGTTCCCTGTCAGTTGTGTACCAATGTTCTGCAACTGTTTCATGGACATAAGAATACCGGACATCCTGGTATTTCCAGAACTCAAGAATTGTTATGTAGATCTGTCTGATGGCCATCTTTACAACCTGATTGCAGAGAATTTGTTAAAGCTTGTTCCATCTGTGCTAGGAGCAAACCCTCCCGACAAGCTCCAGACGGAACCTTACAGTCTCTGCCCTCCCCTCAGGAACCATGGATGCATATTTCCATGGACTTTGTGGGAGAACTTCCGGTTTCCAGTGGAAAGACTGTCATATGGGTGGTCACAGATAGATTCAGTAAGATGACCCATTTTGTGCCTTTGAAGGGTCTCCCTACTGCCCAAGAATTGGCTGATCTTTTTGTGCAAAACATTTTTAAATTGCACGGTATTCCGGAGAATATCGTCTCAGACAGAGGGGTCCAGTTCGTCTCGAAATTCTGGCGGGCCTTCTGTAAAAGGATGGGTATGTTGTTGTCCTTTTCATCGGGTTACCACCCACAGACCAACGGTCAGACGGAAAGGATCAACCAGTCCTTGGAACAGTTCCTGAGATGTTACGTGGCGGACGCCCAACACCAGTGGGTAGAGTTTCTACCATTTGCAGAGTTCGCACATAATAATCTCAGGAATGAGTCTTCGGGGTATGCGCCTTTTCAGGTGGTCAATAGGAAGTTTCCCAAATTTTCCTCCTTACCCGTGAGGGCCTCTCCGTTCCCTGTTCTGGAGGAGTGGCAGAGATCTTTTAGAAGGATTTGGGCTAATGTCAGTGCAAATTTGAAAAAAGCTTTTGGCATACAGAAGAGGCAGGCAGATAAGAGACGATCTGCGGAGTGGGAGTTCAAACCTGGAGACAAGGTTTGGGTGTCTACTCGACATATAGCACTGAGACAGCCGTCAGCAAAACTTGGGCCCAGGTATATTGGACCATATCCAATTTCCGAAAGGGTTAATCGTGTCACTTACATGGTCAATTTACCCCCTTCTCTAAAGGTGGGAAAAGCCTTTCATGTGTCGCTCTTGAAACCGGCTGTACAGGTGGATTCCTCTCCTCCTCACCCTATCATGGTGAACCTGAATGGGAGGTTGAGGAAATTTTGGACTCCAGACGAGTTTGTGGTTCACTGCAGTATTTGGTGCATTGGAGAGGGTACGGTCTTGAGGAAAGATCCTGGGTTACAGCAGATAATTTATATGCAGATAATATTAGAAAACAATTCCATGAGCTTCATCCTGACAGGCCAGGTGGGACGTGTCCGGAGTCCACGTCTAGAGGGAGGGGTACTGTAACTAAAAATCCGCAACGCCGGATGGATTGCGGAAATACGGTCGCATCCGTTCCGGCAAGTGGACTTTCCAACGCGGGATGCGGAAATTTGTCCGCATCTGTTGCGCAAAACCTTCCGAGCGCATAGCGCCTAACTCACCAGCGTGCAGCTCACCAGGGCTCTCTCATTGTGCCTCTAGGGTGTGCGCGCGCATGCCAGTCACGCCTTTATGCTCCTAGAAAGCAGCTCAGCTGACCTGGAGGTCAGCTGACGTTTTAGCCTACTCTGATTGGTCACTGCTTGGGGTGGAGACTTCTTTCCCAGGCAGTATTTAAGGAAGTGCTTTTCAGTAGCACTTCGTCTGTGTTTGCGATACCCTGTGTCAGCACTCAGATCTAGTCAGTTTCCGTGTAATAATCCGGCAGGACCCCGGCTCTTGTCACATCTAGTCAGCCTTGTATTTGATATTGTGTTATATATTGGTTTATCGCCAATATATACACATATTATACTGTCTTGATTTACCGTGTATGATTCTGTGCCTGTCTTGACTATTCTTCTGCTTCCTGATTCTGTACTTCGCCAGCCCGTACCGTTATCGACTATTGGCTTGGTTTCCGACTATTCTCTTGTCTCATGATTCTGTACTGTTGCCACCTGATCTGTTGCCGAACCTCATGTTGTCTGACCTTTCTCCCTTCAGTGGAACGTCTCCCACTGTAGGGTTCTATCAGAGGCTTGCCTCTTTGAGACGGCCGCCTCTAGCAAACCCTTGCTGTTAGAGGCCGAGACTCCTCCATTACGTCCTTTGGAGGATCTCACACACGGGGTTCCCATTCAGAGGTAATCACACCTCTGAGGAATTACTGTGTGGTGGACTTTTCCACAAACTTGTGAATTCACACTGTATATCATTGTTGTCTGCTGTTCCAGCTTGCTGGAGGTTGTATTTCTGTGCCCTATAGAGATACTTTATTGCACCAAGCACCTTCTTGCATCCGATTGTTCCGAGTCACGCTATACTTGCATTATTGGTGATTCTGCAGATCATCATATAATCATGTATAGCATCTGTATTATTGGTGATACTGCAGATCACCAATAATCAGAAAATCTGTGCTTGCTGACATCAATTGTTACATAGTGCCCACTAGCTCCTCTGGTGAGGCGTAGTCAAATCTACCAGTATCTACTGTTGCACCAAGCACTACCTGCACACTAGCATCACGTCTTGTATGTATACTTGCATTATTGGTGATTCTGCAGATCACTACATAATCAGGTATAGCATCTGCATTATTGGTGAAACTGCAGATTGCCATATAATCAGAGATCTGTTTGTTGCTTACACTGATTGTTACATAACAGCAGACCACAATGTCTATGGACGCACTGTGCCGCTAGGTTGAGGCTTTGACCACAGCGGTTAACAATTTTACCGAGACGGTCAATACCCAACAAATGCAGATCAACCAGCTGTCTGGGTTAGTGCGTACCCTCCAGACCTTGGCCGCACCAGTGCAGTCCCCTCTAGTTACTGAGCCTAGAATGCCCATGCCCGTAAAATTCTTGGGGCATAAATCCGATTTTAGAAACTTCAGAAACCGATGTCTCTCATTGTAATGGTCTGCTCAGCTGTCTGCACAGGCAGACGGCTGTTTGTCCATTCCTTAAGTCTGAGGGCTGCGGGTCTCTGGAAAAGAGACCTGCATGTGCTTTACAAGTTTCAGACTTGCTCTGCTGCTTGGCAATTTGCATACACTTGTCATGCAAACGGCCTAGCTGCCTACTTTGAAGGCTTGCAGTATAAATGCCATGTGATCCCAGAGTCCTTTGCTGCTCATAGAGGTTTGTTCCCGCTGGACTCACCTGGAGTGTCAGCCACTGCTATCTTAGTATGGTTAATTTTTGGGGAGTGCTCCTTGCATTCCTAGTTAGTGCAGTCAGTTTGTGTATATTTGTACTGCCGATTTTGTCCTGTTTTGTCTGTCGCGATTGCGCTGTCGCCAGCGGCGGTTGATAGCGAATCGCTCTGTCTTGTTTAGATCGCACTAGCCTCTAGCGGTAGCGGCTGTGGATCCTTCTGATCTGAGTTCCTGGAGTGTAAGCTGGAGCAGCGGTTGCTACTGGCTACCCAGGGGCGTAGCAATAGGGGGTGCAGAGGTACCGACCGCATCGGGGCCCTTGGGCCAGTGGGGCCCCGAAGGGCCCTCCCTTAACTACAGAATCAGCTCTCTATTGGTCCTATGCTCATAATAATGACTTCTGTAGATACTTTGAATAGTGGTAATCATTAACAAACTGCTCCCCATTCCCTTCTTGCATCTCTGACACTGTAGTTGTCCTCGGCAGATTTTGGTGCGCCGTATAAATTGTTATGTATAGAGTGCTTGGGGGGCCCATTGTAAAACTTGCATTGGGGCCCACAGCTCCTTAGCTACGCCACTGTGGCTACCTCATCTGTCTGTCTTGTTTGGATGGCACTAGCCTCTAGCGGTAGCGGCTGTGGATCCTTCTGATCTGAGTTCCTGGAGTGTAAGCTGGAGCAGCGGTTGCTACTGGCTACCTCATCTGTCTGTCTTGTTTGGATGGCACTAGCCTCTAGCGGTAGCGGCTGTGGATCCTTCTGATCTGAGTTCCTGGAGTGTAAGCTGGAG
Source organism: Hyperolius riggenbachi (assembly GCF_040937935.1). Lineage (NCBI taxonomy): Eukaryota > Metazoa > Chordata > Amphibia > Anura > Hyperoliidae > Hyperolius > Hyperolius riggenbachi. Next base: position 170,927,112 of record NC_090655.1, read on the forward strand.
CAGCGGCTGCTACTGGCTACCTCATTTGTCTGTCTTGTCTGTTTGTGCTCTTTTGTGTTACTTGTGGCTAGTTAGGGTGGCGTGCTTGTCTCGGTTGCGCTTTTCGTGCGGAGACCGCGCTGTAAACGCGTTCACTGTTGCGAATGAGTGCGGTGTTCGCGTTTAGCTAGCATTTGTTATTTTCCTTATCTTTTATTGTTGTTTTGCTGTGCCTTTGCTACTCTCGTGCTCTGTCCTGCTCAGTCTGGTGTCACTATTTGGCAATCGCCATTCTTGCGATTGCGTTCCCACTTCGTTTCCGCCGTTGTGTGTTCACCGTCGCTGGGTGGCGACTAGTTTGGTGGACACACATTGATTCTGTCTCTTTGCATTCTCTCTTTGGGGGCTATCTTGCCTTGTGTTGCTTCTCTTTGTAGAATTTACATCTGGCATTTGTGGCAGCGCAGAGGGTTTATTCCTCTGCACTCCACAGCTCCATCTGCCTGTGGAAATTCCCCTCTACTGGTGCTTGCACCAAAAGCTGGGTTCTAGTATTCTGACACGCTTGTGGAGGATTTCCGCAGTGTCGGCACACATCTTGTGCGCTGACCACGGAAATATCCCACAATCGTTACATTATGAGCAGCCCTTTCGAAATTCCCAGTGTAGAGGGAATTTCCGATTTGTACGATTTTGCTGAGTATGGTTCCTATGTCTTTAAGAGTTTCAAAGGATTAAATTCAGAGACGAAAGAGGATTTTATCTCTGAATGTGTAAAATTTTGTCTGAATCCTACCTTTCAAACTACGGATCCGTCCACGTCTGTTCTCCAATTAGCTTATGTGCTGTTGCAAGGAGATCTCTTTTCATGGGCTTACGAAATTTTGCAAGACAATTCTTGGAAAGATAATCTGTATTAGTTTCTCACATTTATTTTTTCCTACTGGTTTGAACTGCCTTGCTTACCAACTGCCCTGGATGAATGCGTAGTTGCCAATCAGTCAGCTGTTCCATCTACTCTGTGCAAAATCTCTCAGCCTGCAAAGATTTGTATTAACAGTTCACCTTCATCCAAAAAGCAGCCATCCAAAACTGCTAAGTCTAAACATAAAAGATCTAGGAAGGCTTCCCAGCTGAAAAATCCGTTGCCCATAGCAACTACAAATAAAGAAAGGATTTCTGTAAAGTCTGAAATGGGGAAAACATTTGAATGTGATAATTTCAGAGAGACTTCTCAGTCTCAGGTTTTGTTGCATCAGGCTAAAGCATATGTGGAGCCTATGATAGGCAGAATTATTTGGTATATTAAAGGTGTAAGAAAATCTATACATGTTCCTGATCCCAACCCATATGAATCTTACCTTGATACAGGATTGTTGGAGCCACCATTTGCCTCATGGGAAATTGGGGCCTTAATGGAGGAATTTGAATTTGATTGGGAGGCTTTTTGCGATTTTTACATCGCAAAAAGCGCAGAGATTCTTTATGCTTGCCTTGATTCGGTGTACGCTTTGATTGACTCTGATGAGTGTGACGAGTGTTTTGTGAATCCGGTGACTTGTGTGTGGCAGACGATTTTGGATGAATTGCACACTCACCAATCAATTGACTTCAATAAAGAGACATCGTTATCAGATGATTGTTCCTGCCTTTCTGGGGTAAAGCATGTGAGTCTAGATATTGTGCAACCTGAAATGAATGGGTGTACTACTATGGTTGATTCCTGTGCGAATCTTGAAAGATTCTCTCCTGATTGCGTGAAGTTTGAATCTATACGATGTAAAGCCTGTTTCTCAGATGTTCCTGCAGATAGTGATCAACATGAGTGTGTCAGTTTTGTCAATGATATGTGGGATCCCTTGTCATGTAAAAACAGATCTTCTTTTCCCATTACTACTTTAAGATCTTCCATCTATGATCTTGCTATGGGGAAAATTCTCAAACTATGCAGTTTCAAAAGTAAGGTTAATATGATGAATAAAGTTTCTCATGGTGTTGTCACAACTTCTTCTACAAATATTGTTCAATATGAATGTTCAGACCTAGTCGGGTGTGAATGGGAGACCCCGTTCCAGAAAAAGCAGCTCGAAGCGCTGGTGTATGAATTGGAGAACGATTCAAAGTCGTTTTGTGAGCACTACATTGCCAGAAGTGAGTCTGTTGTGAGAGCATGCATAACTTCTGCTTCCGCCTTAATAAAAGAAAAGATGCAGGCAGACGGCTGTTTGTCCAGTCCTTAAGTCTGAGGGCTGCAGGTCACTGGAAAAGAGACCTGCCTGTGCTTTGCAAGTTTCAGACTTTCTCTGCTGCTGGGCAATTTGCATACACTTGTCATGCAAACGGCCTAGCTGCCTCCTTTGAAGGCTTGCAGTATAAATGCCATGTAATCCCAGAGTCCTTTGCTGCTCATAGAGGTTTGTTCCCGCTGGACTCACCTGGAGTGTCAGTCACTGCTATCTTAGTATAGTTAATTCTTGGGGAGTGCTCCTTGCATTCCTAGTTAGTGCAGTCAGTTTGTGTATATTTGTACTGCCTATTTTGCCCTGTCTTGTCTGTCGCGATTGCGCTGTCGCCAGTGGCGGTTGATAGCGAATCGCTCTGTCTTGTTTAGATCGCACTAGCGGTAGCGGCTGTGGATCCTTCTAATCTGAGTTCCTGGAGTGTAAGCTGGAGCAGCGGTTGCTACTGGCTACCTCATTTGTCTGTCTTGTCTGTTTGTGCTCATTTGTGTTACTTGTGGCTAGTTAGGGTGGCGTGCTTGTCTCTGTTGCGCTTTTCATGCGGAGACCGCGCTGTAAACACGTTCGCTGTTGCGAATGAGTGCGGTGTTCGCGTTTAGCTAGCGTTTGTTATTTTCCTTATCTTTTATTGTTGTTTTGCTGTGCCTTTGCTACTCTCGTGCTCTGTCCTGCTCAGTCTGGTGTCACTATTTGGCAATCGCCATTCTTGCAATTGCGTTCCCACTTCGTTTCCGCCGTTGTGTGTTCACCGTCGCTGGGTGGCGACTAGTTTGGTGGACACACATTGATTCTGTCTCTGTCTCTTTGCTCTCTCTCTTTGGGGGCTATCTTGCCTTGTGTTGCTTCTCTTCGTACAATTTACATCTGGCATTTGTGGCAGCGCAGAGGGTTTATTCCTCTGCACTCCACAGCTCCATCTGCCTGTGGAAATTCCCCTCTACTGGTGCTTGCACCAAAAGCTGGGTTCTAGTATTCTGACACGCTTGTGGAGGATTTCCTCAGTGTCGGCGCACATCTTGTGCGCTGACCACGGAGATATCCCACAATTGTTACACTCATACTTTGAGATAAGACCGGTATCTTCAGGTTCTGAGAATCAAAGGATAACTTTCATCAAAACCCTGTTATCTGGAAACTCTCAGACTTGGGCCTACAGTCTTCCTAATGACCATGAGGCGTTGACCTCAGTACAGAAATTTTTTGACATGATGGCAATTATTTACGACGATCCGGATATCGCCGTAACTGCTGAGAGGAAACTTAAAATCCTCAAGCAGGGGCATAACACGGTAGAAACCTATGCCGCTGAGTTCAGAAAGTGGGCGGTATCGGCTAGGTGGGGACAATTCGCTTTGTTGGATTGCTTTTTGACCGGCTTGTCTGACTTAATGCTCGGCCATCCTGAACCTAAATCAGTGAATGAGGCCATTGCACTGGCAGTTAAAATCGATCGCCGCATCCGGTACCAAAAACAGTCCCGGGGTAAAATAGCTGTTAAAACTGTTCCGTTCTCCTTCTCTCCTCTCCCTCCTTCTTCAGATGAACCGAGGCAGGTCGGTCATTCCAGACTATCTGAGGTGGAGAAATCCCGGAGACGTAAAGAGGGCCTCTGCCTATACTGTGCGGAAAAAGGACATTTAGCTCAGAACTGTCCTAAGAAGGCGGAAAACTCTGCCGCCTAGGTGTAGCTAGAGGTACTACCCTAGGCGAGCCAGTTTTACCTCTACCAGATAAACGTTTACTACTCCCTTGTTCTATTACCTGGGAAGACCACGTCCTGTCTACCTAGACATTTATAGACTCAGGATCTGAGGCTAATTTTATTGACGCAGAGTTTGTTAAGAAATGGGGGATACCCCTGATTCCTTTAGACAGGCAAATTTTTGTTACAGCGGTGGATGATTCTCCATTACAGGGCAGGCAGGCCCTCTCACAGATGCCGGTTCTTTTATGTCATGTGGGGGTATTACACAAGGAAAGATTACAGTTTTTTGTCCTTAAGATGGCCACTTCTACTGTGATCCTGGGTATGCCATGGTTGAGGAAACACTCTCCACACATTGATTGGAGCTCCGGCCAATTGTTAAGTTGGTCTCCATTCTGTCTCCAACGTTGTTTAGAGAAAGTGGCCGTATGTACCACCAAGGTTCAGATAGAAGGTGTACCTTCACAGTATGCTGAGTTTATGGATGTGTTCTGTCCTAAGTCAGCAGACAAACTCCTTCCTCACAGGAGTTTTGACTACCCCATTGAATTACGACCAGGTTGTATGCCCCCTAGAGGTCATCTCTATAATCTTTCTGGCCCTGAGAAACTGGCCATGCAAGATTACATTAAAGAAAAATTGGCTAAGGGCTTTATCCGTCCTTCAAAGTCTCCTGCCGGAGCAGGTTTCTTTTTTGTTCAGAAGAAGGATGGTGGGCTTTGCCCGTGTAGTGACTACCGGGAATTGAATAAGAAATAAATCGTTATCCACTTCCTTTAATTGACGATTTATTTTCCCAAATCACTGATGCTGGTATCTTCTCTAAGCTAGATCTGAGAGGGGCATACAACCTGGTACGCATCAGGGAGGGTGATGAGTGGAAGACGGCCTTTAACACGCCCGACGGGCACTACGAGTATTTAGTTATGCCCTTCGGGCTATGCAACGCCTCTGCAGTCTTTCAAGAATTTGTTAATGAGATATTTAGAGAGGTCTTGGGGCGTTTCCTTCTAGTCTACCTTGATGATATTTTTATCTTCTCTCAAAATTTGTCAGAACACAGAAAACATGTGAAATTTGTGTTGGAGAGACTTAGACAGAACTGTCTATACGCCAAACTCGAGAAATGTCTTTTCAAGGTGTCAGAGGTTCCTTTTCTGGGCTATGTCATCTCTACTTCTGGTCTCTCCATGGACCCCAAGAAGGTATCCGCCGTCTTGGAGTGGCCGCAGCCTGTAGGCTTAAAGGCACTCCAGAGATTTTTAGGTTTTCCCAACTACTACAGGAGATGTATTAAGGGATTCTCCTCAGTAGTATCACCCCTCACTGATCTTACCAAAAAGGGGGCAGACACCTATAACTGGTCAGAGGAAGCACATTCGGCCTTTTCTACCTTATAGAGTATGTTTTGCTCCGCTCCGATTCTACGACATGTGGATGTCTCCTGTCCGTTTATAGTGAAGGTGGATGCATCCGAGATTGGGGTTGGAGCTGTCCTGTCACAACACTCTGGGTATCAAGGTAGATTGCATCCATGTGCTTTTTTCTCACGTAAATTCTCTCCGGCTGAGAGAAATTACGACATTGGAAATCGAAAATTACTGGCCATTAAACTTGCATTTGAAGAGTGGCATTGGCTGGAGGGTGCAGAACATGTTATTACGGTCTACACTGATCATAAAAATGGGGAATATATTGAGGGGCCCAAGAGACTCAGTCCCCGACAAGCTCGTTGGTCCCTATTTTTCACGAGATTCAGATTTATAATAACTTATAAACCTGGAAGTAAAAGCATTAAAGCGGATGCCCTGTCTAGATGTTTTGAGCCATGGTCAGTACAGCCTTCAACTCCTGAGAATATTCTGCCCGAGAAAATAGTGGTAGCAGCCACTGAGACATGGGAGGATTGGTCACATACTTTAAGACCGTATCAAATAGAGATTCCCGAGGGGAAACCTGAAGGGGTCTTGTTTGTACCGTTACACTTACTTACGGTAACAGATTCTGCAGTTGTTCCACTCTCACAAGAATGCAGGTCATCCAGGAGTGGCCAGGACGCAGGAATTGTTGACTAGATGTGTATGGTGGCCGTCTTTGCCCCTAGACTGTAAGGAATTTGTGAGAGATTGCTCGGTCTGTGCGAGGAGCAAGCCATCTAGACAAGCTCCAGCGGGCACACTTCAATCTTTGCCCCTTCCAGAGGAGCCATGGACTCACTTGCCTATGGACTTTGTGGGCAAACTTCCTAGATCCAATGGGAAAACAGTCATTTGGGTGGTAGTTGACAGATTCAGTAGGATGGCTCATTTTATTCCCCTGGAGGGACTCCCTTCTGCTCAAGAATTGGCAGATCTCTTTGTTCAGCACATCTTCCGGTTGCATGGCATTCCGGAAGATATAGTATCAGATAGGGGAGTCCGATTCGTGTCCAAATCCTGGCGAGCTTTTTGTCAACACCTGGGTATGAATCTGTCTTTCTCATCTGGCTACCACCCACAGACCAATGGCCAGACTGAAAGAATTAATCAGTCATTGGAGCAATTCTTGAGGTGTTATGTGCAGGGCCGGATTTGTACTTTTTACCGCCCAAGGCCAACTGTACTGTCTGTATGGTTGTTTTCTCTGTGTGTCCCAATGAGAATTTTACTTACCGTACTTTCCATCATTGGATGTTACAGACAATAAGTATTTTAGTAATACGCATATAGATTATAAGTTGTGTTTTCCTTAAAGAGAACCTGTACTGAGTAAAATTATTTAAAATAAACACATGAGGTAACTTCAAATGAACATTACATAGTTACCTTCAGTGGTGCTCAGCAGAGCTCGAATATTCGAGTAGCTCGAATATTCGAGCTCTTTTTCAGCTATTCGAGCTCGAATACCGAGCTCGAATAGCTGCAGCTATTCGAATGGGCTATTCGAGTGAACTCGAATAGCCCATTCACTATTCGAGCTATTCGAGCAAACAGCGCTATTCGAGCTCGAATACCGAGCTCGAATAGCGTCATAGCCCAGATTGATGTCCTTAGAGCCAATCAGAGGGCTCCCAGGCCGTCTGACGGCAGTCAATCACAGAGGGGGACCCTGGCCAGCCCCTACCCTATAAATAGCGACCGCCATGTTAGGTTTTTCCGTCCTTGCCTGACTTTGTACAGAGAGAGATATGCTCCTTTGTGCTTTGGCTTAGCAAGAGCTTTATTGTGGTCAACTACCTAGCGTTTTTGCTCACATACACCTCCTATATACACCTATATTGTTGTTAGTTAGATAGACATTGTATTTTAGTTAGTAGCTTGTGTGTTACATAGAGACAGACACAGCTGCTGCAGGCAAGCTCACAGCTTTAGGCCTCAGGGCCTTGCCTGTGTGGGCAGCTGTCCTCCTGTCCTCTGTTAGTTTATTATACCAGTGTTTCTGCTGTCCTTTACTACTAAGTGATTGTATTTTGTAGTAACTGTACTAGGACACTCACTGTCACTGTCACTGTTTGTTCATAGCTCCTGCGTGTGTGCGTGCACAGTACACACACTCTATTTTCTTCTGATTACTATTGATTATTGTAATTTCTAGTTGTACTTACTAACTACTTACTACTAGGGACACTCAGTCACTGTTCATAGGCTAGCTCCTGCGCTGCGTGTGTGTGTGTGCGTGCACTGTCAGTACACACACTCTATTTCCTTCTGATTACTACTGATTATTGTAATTTCTAGTTGTACACTTACTTACTACTTACTACTAGGGACACTCAGTCACTATTTCCTTCTACTTAATCTGATTACTACTGATTACTGTATTTTCTAGTTAGTGTACTAGGGGACACACTCACTGTTCACTGTTCACACTTATACTGATTACTGAATTATTGTATTTTGTATTAGTACTGTACTAGTAATCACTTAGCGATCTAATCACTTAGTGATTAGTGTCACCTCACCCACCAACCCACTCCATTAAAGTACCCCACTTTTTCCTCCAGCCGGGTTGGAAACGTCCCATTGAGGAAAAGGATGCAGACACTGTGGTGCAACTGATGACGGAGGATGAGCAGCCCGCAATCAGCTCTGCATCCGAGGCCTCCACCCTCACCACCACCACCACCACCCCTGTTCGCAGCAGCCGCCCAGCAGGGCTTGGGGAGGAGGCCAGTTCACCGTCACAAGTTGGCGACCTGTCACTCAGCAGTATTTTTACCCCAGGCACCATCAGGGTATTGTCTGCTGTTGTTGGCGATTTGGAGGAGGAGATGCTGATGGGCACTTTGGGGGAGGAGGGATTGGACAGCAAGACTGTGGCGACAGTCAAGCAGCCCATCCATGCATCAGGAGAGGAGTTTGGGGGGTCATCATCCCAGCAGGACATGTTTCAGGAGGGGGATGATGATGATGACACGGTGACAGACAAAGACTGGGTGCCACCAGCTCCAGGGGATGTCGTCATCAGCAGCTCTGAGGAGGAGGAGGAGGATGCGCTTGTGGGCCTTGCAAGGAGGCGCATCATTGCAAGCATTGGCAGCAGTAGGCAGGTCCCACAGCCTGCTGGTGTCTCAGGCTCAGCAGCAGCAGCACCAGCATCTGCCAGTACCACCACCAGCCGCACCCAAGCCCCCGCCCCAACCACCACAGGGAGACAGGCAGCAGCGGCTCCAGGCCGTAGGGGGTTGTTTTTGTCACCAATCTGGCGATTTTTCACCATGCCCACAGTGTACAGCAAGTACGCCACTTGCAACCACTGTCAGCGGAAGTTGAGCAGAGGTGCAGACCCCTTAAAGTTCAGCACCAGCTCGCTCATCAACCACCTTGCTGCGAAACATTTCCACCAGCATGAGGAGTTCCAGAGGCTGAAGGCATCTGGTGCTGGCAGTGGCACCACACCCATCACTGCACAGCCTTCAGCATCAGCAGCAGCAACAGCAGCCACCCGCCCTCCTGCTCCTCCAGCAGCACCAGCAGGAGTGCGGAAACGCACTGCTCCTCCCCCCTCTGCAACTCCTGCCGCCGACACTGAGGCCTGTTCTGGCAGCCAGTCCTCAGTGGCCTCCTCTGCTGTGTCCGCTGATTCCCGTGCCAGCAAAAGGCCACGCCAGAGCCTTTTGAGCGAGTCCTTCCAGGGGGTGGTTAGGGCTCTGCCTCCCAGCAGCCGTCGCGTGCGGCAGCTGAACGGCTTGCTGGCACGGGCCATGTGCTCCCAACTCCTGCCGTACACGCTCGTGCAGGAGGGGAGCGACATGCGTGCGCTGCTTGCTTGTGCAGCCCCAGACTGGCAGCTCCCCAGCAGACACTTTTTCGCCCGCAAGGCCATTCCTGCACTGCACCGCTTTGTGATGGCCAATGTGGAGCAAGGGCTGGAGCACGCGGTTGGTGAAAGGGTCCACGTCACCATGGACTCCTGGAGCAGCCGCTTTGGGACAGGCCGCTACCTGTCCTTCACTGTCCACTGGGTCAGCTTGGTGGAAGGGGGTGAGGATGGGAGAGCAGCAGCGGGCACAGCAGCAGCAGCAACACAGTGGGTGGTGCCACCCCGCAGGGTCAGGGGAACTGCAGCAGGTTCCTCCGATCCTCTGCCATCCTCCGGCACACCTGGCCAAACCCCCGCCTCAGCAGCAGCGTGAAGGCCCGCCACTGCCAAGCGCTGCTGCACTTGGTCAGCCTTGGGAAGACCAAACTGACGGCAACCCATGTGTTGGCCAAACTCCAGGAGCAGGAGAGGATTTGGCTGACCCCCAGAGGCCTCAGAGTCGGAGAGGTGGTGGCCGACAATGGGGCCAATCTGGTTGCCGCAATTGGCAGGGGAAACCTGACCCACATCCCCTGTCTTGCCCACGTGCTGAACCTGGTGGTGCAAAAGTTCTTGCGCACCTACCAGGGGATGGGCGAACTGCTGGAAACGTCAAGGAACGTTGTGCGTCACTTCCGGCGCTCGGCTGCAGCCTGTGCGAGCCTGGAAGACATGCAAAAGGAGCTGGAGCTGCCACACCATCGGCTGATCCTTGACGTTCCAACTCGCTGGAACTCCACCCTGGCGTTGTTGGAGCGTCTGGTTGAACAGAAGCACGCTGTCAACCAGTACCTTGCCCTGGCCACTGTTTCCGCCGCTCAGAGAAGGGACAAGACCAGCAACATCCCGTCCATCGTCCCCGATGACGACTGGAGGCACATGCAGCAGGTGTGCTTAGTGCTGGCTCCCTTTCTGCAGGCCACTAACATGGTGAGCAGGGACCATGCTATGGTCTGCGAGTGGGTGCCCCTGGTTTGTCTGCTGAACAGGGTCCTCGATGCTTTGCTGGAACAGGGAGCGGCAGCCTTGGACCAGCAGGAGCGGCAAGCAGCTGCACAGTCCACCTCTGAGGGGGAGGAGGAGGAGGACTTGGTGGAGGTCCCTGACCTCGCTGCTGATGAGGGGGATCAGCACAGCGCAGCTGAGTTGGTGCGGGGGTGGAGAGAGGATGAGGCTGAGGAGGCAGAGGAGGAGGATGAGGACAGCACTGCCATCGATGTGCCAGCACACGTGGCCCGCCTCTTCCCAATGGCAGCGCACATGCTGATGTGCCTGCGCAAGGACCCCAGGGTGATCCAGATGAAGCAGAGGGAGGACATCTGGATCAGCATGATGTTGGACCCACGCCTCAAGGGGAAGTTGAGCCAGTTCTTGCCGCCTGCAGGAGGAGACCCAGTGCAACAAATAAGGCAGCAGGCCCTTGTTGAGCGCTTGGAGAAAGCCTTCCCCCAGCCTTCCACCCCCACTGTCCAGCCAGCACAGAGGCAGCAGCAGGTGCCTGCATCCAGCAGCAAGCGCCCCACAGACCTGCTGTCTCTCAGCAACGAGCTTTACAGGACTGTAGAGGCTCCGGCAGCAGTGACTAGAGAGGAGGTGCATGCAGCAGCATCCTCCTCCGGTCACAGCCAGCGCCTGACCCGCATGGTGGCTGACTACATGGGGTCCTACAGCGGGCTTGACAGCGATGCCCCTGTTGATCCCATGGAGTATTGGGTCAAGCGCCTGGAGATCTGGAGCGAGCTGGCGCAGTACGCCCTGGAAGTGCTGTCCTGCCCCCCTTCCAGCGTGCTGTCCGAGCGCTGCTTCAGTGCAGCTGGTGGCGTGGTCACCGAGAAACGCTCACGTCTGTCTCACAAGTCTGTGGACAGACTGACGTTTCTCAAGATGAACCAGGCGTGGGTGGAAGGCGAGTTCCTGGCCCCTGTTGTCGGCGAGAGGGGGACATGAACTGGCTGCCGGAAGAACCATCGTTAATGTGCCTTACCACCCTTTACCACCTCCTGGCTCCTGCTCACTAAGCCAGCCTGGTTCACTTTGACTATTACGTCGCCTGCAGCCACACATTTTACATCTACAGTGGGCTGCTGTGTACTGCCCTTCTGCTGTCTGTCTGTCTGTCTGTGTTTCCCACTGCCAGGGTACACAGATTTACCTTCTGCTGCCGCTCTGCCACCAGCTATTACGTCAAACAATAGCTATATCTGTGTAATTTGCTGTAAAAAAAAAAAAAAAGTAAACCATTAAAAAAAAAAAAAAGGTTTGATTTTTCTGAGGTGCCCGGGTTGAAAACTGTGTTGTCCCAGTTGTGTATTGGACACGATGTGGGCTGCACGACCGCTGTCTGGGACCTCCTGTTGTGTTTATTTACAGCCCTGGTATCAACGCTAGGTACCAGGGCTATTATGTCATGCTGCCTACCTACCTGCTGCCACACTCACACTACTCCTCCATTCCTCCTGCTGCTGCTGCTGCTGCCTGTCTGTGTTTCCCACTGCCAAGGGTACACAGATTTTACCTTCTGCTGCCATTCTGCCACCAGCTATTACGTCCAACAATAGCTATTCTCATTACTCCTCCATTACTCCTGCTGCTGCTGCTGTCTGTCTGTGTTTCCCACTGCCAGGGTACACAGAATTACCTTCTGCTGCCACTCTGCCACCAGCTATTACGTCAAACAATAGCTATATCTGTGTAATTTGCTGTGAAACCTCCTGGGACCTCCTGTTGTGTTTAGGTACCAGGGCTATTATGTCACGCTGCCTGCCTCATTGACTGCCTGCTGCCACACACTCATCCTCCTCCTCCTGCTGCTGAATTTACCTCCTGCTGTCTGTGTGTTTCCACTGCCAGGGAGCACATACAATGGCGCTTCCACCATGCGCCACCAGCTATTTGTTACGCTCAAAAATAGCTGCATTTCTTTAAAAAAACAAAACATATATATATACCTTTTATTAATACTTTGTGATATTATTTTTAGAGGTGTCCGGGTTGAAAACTGTGTTGTCCCAGTTGTGTATTGGACATGATGTGGGCTTCACGACCGCTGTCTGGAACCTCATGCTGTGTATTTACGGCCTGGTACCACCGCTAGGTACCACAGCCTATTATGTCTCGCTGCCTGCCTCATTGACTGCCTGCTGCCACACAATCATCCTCCTCCTCCTGCTGCTGCTGCTGAATTTACCTCCTGCTGTCTGTGTGTTTCCACTGCCAGGGAGCACATACAATGGCGCTTCCAACATGCGTGCGCCACCAGCTATTTATTACGCTCAAAAATAGCTGCATTTCTTAAAAAAAAATATATATAAAAGAGAAATAAGAGGAGAAGAAGAAGAAGAAGAAGGAGAAGAAGAAGAAGAAGGAGAAGAAGAAGAAGAAGAAGAAGAAGAAGAAGAAGAAGAAGAAGAAGAAGAAGAAGAAGAAGAAGAAGAAGAAGGAGAAGAAGGAGAAGAAGAAGAAGAAGAAGAAGAAGAAGAAGAAGAAGAAGAAGAAGAAGAAGAAGAAGAAGGAGAAGGAGAAGGAGAAGGAGAAGGAGAAGGAGAAGGAGAAGGAGAAGGAGAAGGAGAAGGAGAAGGAGAAGGAGAAGGAGAAGGAGAAGGAGAAGGAGAAGGAGAAGGAGAAGGAGAAGGAGTACTACTACTGAACAGAATTTTGGACACAACTTCTCTTCTCTTTCCACCTTTTTTTTAAAGGAACATCCCCACATAATCACTTGCTGTTGTTACTTGGAAAAAAAGATGTTTCTTGCATCATTCACCCTCAAAACAAGTGTTGGAAGCTATTTAAGGCCAATTCGAATAGTCAGCTCGAATAATGAGCTCGAATACCGACTCGAATAGTGAGCTCGAAGTCCGAGGTCGAATCGAATAATAAAAAATATTCGACTCGAATATTCGACTGAATTCGAATAATTTACTATTCGAATTCGACCAAACTCGAATAATAAAAAGAGGTAAACGAGCATCACTAGTTACCTTGCCATCAGTTCCTCTCAGAAGCTCACCATTTTCTTCTTACAGTGATCCCTTCCAGTTCTGACAACATTTTGTCAGAACTGAAATATATCATTTGCTGCCAGTTACATATCAGTTGCTGTCAGTTATAGCTGAGAGGAGAACTGATGTGTCCATGTTTCCCTATGGCTCAAGTGGGCGATGTTACAGTTTAACAGTGTGCTGACCAGGGTTAAAGCTGTCCTTGTAGATAGGGATGGCTGCACAGAACAGCTTTACTGCCCCTCACTGAGCCGCCCCTAAATTTCTGGTGCCCTAGGCCATGGCCTATGTGGCCTTGCCAGAAATCCGGCCCTGGTTATGTGGCTGATGCTCAGCTAGAATGGGCAAAGTTTTTACCATTAGCTGAGTTTGCGCACAATAATTTGGGGAACACTTCTTCTGGCTTTTCACCCTTCCAGGTGGTCTCGGGGAGATCTCCTAAGTTTTCTCCTTTACCAGTAGTGTCCTCTCCTTTTCCTGCTTTGGAGGATTGGCAGAGGTCATTGAAGGAGATTTGGTTTAGGGTCAAGACTAATTTGGGGAAAGCATTTCAGACTCAGAAGAAACAGGCTGATGAGAGACGGTCAGTGGAATGGGAGTTTGTTCCGGGAGACATGGTGTGGGTTTCAACCCGCCATTTGGCCCTGAGGCAGCCTTCAGCTAAGTTGGGCCCCAGATTTATAGGCCCATACCCCGTATCCAAGAAGATTAATGATGTCACTTATGTCATTGCGCTGCCATCTGGTATGAGAGGTACTAAGTCTTTTCATGTGTCTTTATTGAAACCGGCTGTGCATGTGAATTCCTCTACCGCCCCCCCCCCCCCCACCCCCCTGTGGTGATTGATGGTGAACCTGAGTACGAGACTGAGCGAATTTTGGATTCTCGCTGGGTGCGCAATTCGCTTCAATATTTGGTGCATTGGAAGGGGTATGGGCCTGAAGAAAGGTCATGGGTGCCGGATCGTTGCATGCACGCTGAGGAGTTGAAACGGGAGTTTCATGATTTACACCCTGAAAAACCATGTAGGACGTGTCCGGAGTCCACGCCTCAAGGGGGGGGGGGTACTGTGACAAATAGCGGGGCAGCTGGGACGAACAGCGCCGTCACCACAGCTGCCTCCATACCCCTGCCTGATCAGTTACCCGTGCCTCGGGTGTCTAGCACGCCGAGGACGGGTTTGTTTGTTGCCCATAAGGTTGTGTTGACGCGTGCGCGCGCGCACCTTCACAACCTTTATGCGGCGAAGAGGTGGCTCAGCTGACCTGCGGGTCAGCTGACGTCACTCCATGCACCCGCTGCCGCTGATTGGCCGGGCACAGGGGGGCGTGCCTCAGGGTCTCCTCGGGCTCTTAAGCCCGGAGGATTCAGTAGGTCTTTGTCTGCTGTTGCGAATACTTCGTGTTAGCACTCAAACCTAGTCAGGTTCCTGCTGTGATAGATGTATATGCAGTGTTTGCAATATACATCTATCTCTAGTTAGTATTATTGATTGTATTTCTGATTGATTTTCTGTGTATGACTCTAGGCTCTTCCTGACTATTCTTCCTCTCAGTGACTCTGTACCTTTGCCCATTTGATCTTGCTGCCGACTCTGCCTGTTTACCGTTTCTTCTCTGCCTTCTGATTTTGTACCGTATCTACCTGTCTGTTGCCAACTCGATTAGTCTGACCTCTCTACTCACCAGTGAGCCCTCGTCACTGGTGAGTAGTGTTGGGCGAACAGTGTTCGCCACTGTTCTGGTTCTGCAGAACATCACCCTGTTCGGGTGATGTTCGGGTTCGGCCGAACACCTGATGGTGTTCGGCCAAACTGTTCGGCCATATGGCCGAACTAAGAGCGCATGGCCGAACGTTACCCGAACGTTTGGCTAGCGCTGTGATTGGCCGAACGGGTCACGTGTAGTGTTGGGCGAACATCTAGATGTTCGGGTTCGGGCCGAACTCCGAACATAATGGAAGTCAATGGGGACCCGAACTTTCGTTCTTTGTAAAGCCTCCTTATATGCTACATACCCCAAATTTACAGGGTATGTGCACCTTGGGAGTGGGTACAAGAGGAAAAAAAATTAGCAAAAAGAGCTTATAGTTTTTGAGAAAATCGATTTTAAAATTTCAAAGGGAAAACTGTCTTTTAAATGCGGGAAATGTCTGTTTTCTTTGCACAGGTAACATGCTTTTTGTCGGCATGCAGTCATAAATGTAATACATATAAGAGGTTCCAGGAAAAGGGACCGGTAACGCTAACCCAGCAGCAGCACACGTGATGGAACAGGAGGAGGGTGGCGCAGGAGGAGAAGGCCACGCTTTGAGACACAACAACCCAGGCCTTGCATGAGGACAAGAAGCGTGCGGATAGCAATTTGCATTTTGTCGCCATGCAGTCATAAATGTAATACAGATGAGAGGTTCAATAAACAGGGACCGGAAACGCTAACCCATCACAGATGTTCATTGTTCATGTTACTTGGTTGGGGTCCGGGAGTGTTGCGTAGTCGTTTCCAATCCAGGATTGATTCATTTTAATTTGAGTCAGACGGTCTGCATTTTCTGTGGAGAGGCGGATACGCCGCCGATCTGTGACGATGCCTCCGGCAGCACTGAAACAGCGTTCCGACATAACGCTGGCTGCCGGGCAAGCCAGCACCTCTATTGCGTACATTGCCAGTTTGTGCCAGGTGTCTAGCTTCGATACCCAATAGTTGAAGGGTGCAGATGGATTGTTCAACACAGCTACGCCATCTGACATGTAGTCCTTGACCATCTTCTCCAGGCGATCGGTGTTGGAGGTGGATCTGCACGCTTGCTGTTCTGTGTGCTGCTGCATGGGTGTCAGAAAATTTTCCCACTCCAAGGACACTGCCGATACCATTCCCTTTTGGGCACTAGCTGCGGCTTGTGTTGTTTGCTGCCCTCCTGGTCGTCCTGGGTTTGCGGAAGTCAGTCTGTCGGCGTACAACTGGCTAGAGGAGGGGGAGGATGTCAATCTCCTCTCTAAAGTCTCCACAAGGGCCTGCTGGTATTCTTCCATTTTGACCTGTCTGGCTCTTTCTTCAAGCAGTTTTGGAACATTGTGTTTGTACCGTGGATCCAGAAGGGTATAAACCCAGTAATTGGTGTTGTCCAGAATGCGCACAATGCGTGGGTCGCGTTCAATGCAGTCCTAGGCCGAAGAGGTCATAGCCTAGGGTCACAAAACCTGTTTATTTGGGCAATTTCAATGGTGGCGAGTCTGACGTACATAAATCGCAGCAATGGCCGTTAGCAACGTCTGAATCTCACAAAATGTCTCATGCAGGTAGAAGACATATTGTTAGACTTGGGCTCCAAAGATGGGTTCCCTACATCTCTGCAAACCAGAGTTACAGGGCTCCAAATTTGGTAAAATCCCCCATAGGCTTTCATTGGGCCTCCTATTTACAGTTCCAAAATCTCACATCTTTTCAAAGGGCAATTACTCAGCAGTGGCAAATTTTCTAGCATTGTAGGGACCCTTAGGGGGAACATGACTGGTGAGTTTCGGGCCCCTAGGCCAAAGAGGTCATAGCCTAGGGTCACAAAAACCTGTTTATTTGGGCTATTTCAATGGTAGTGATGGTGACGTACATAAATCGCAGCAATGGCCGTTAGCAAAGTCTGAATCTCACGAAATGTCTCATGCAGGTAGAAGACATATTGTTAGACTTGGATTCCAAAGATGGGGTCCCTACATCTCTGCAAACCAGAGTTACAGGGGTCCAAAATTGGTAAAATCCCCCATAGGATTTCAATGCCTCCCTATTTCACTTTCCAAAATCTCACATCTTTTCAAAGGGCAATGGCTCAGCAGTACCAAATTTTCTAGCATTGTAGGGACCCTTAGGGGGAACATGACTGGTGAGTTTCGGGCCCCTAGGCCGAAGAGGTCATAGCCTAGGGTCACAAAAACCTTTTTATTTGGGCTATTTCAATGGTAGTGATGGTGGCGTACATAAATCTCAGCCATGGCCGTTAGCAACGTCTGAATCTCACGAAATGTCTCATGCAGGTAGAAGACATATTGTTAGACTTGGATTCCAAAGATGGGGTCCCTACATCTCTGCAAACCAGAGTTACAGGGGTCCAAAATTGGTAAAATCCCCCATAGGATTTCATTGCCTCCCTATTTCACTTTCCAAAATCTCACATCTTTTCAAAGGGCAATGGCTCAGCAGTACCAAATTTTCTAGCATTGTAGGGACCCTTAGGGGGAACATGACTGGTGAGTTTCGGGCCCCTAGGCCGAAGAGGTCATAGCCTAGGGTCACAAAAACCTGTTTATTTGGGCTATTTCAATGGTAGTGATGGTGACGTACATAAATCGCAGCAATGGCCGTTAGCAAAGTCTGAATCTCACGAAATGTCTCATGCAGGTAGAAGACATATTGTTAGACTTGGATTCCAAAGATGGGGTCCCTACATCTCTGCAAACCAGAGTTACAGGGGTCCAAAATTGGTAAAATCCCCCATAGGATTTCATTGCCTCCCTATTTCACTTTCCAAAATCTCACATCTTTTCAAAGGGCAATGGCTCAGCAGTACCACATTTTCTAGCATTGTAGGGACCCTTAGGGGGAACATGACTGGTGAGTTTCGGGCCCCTAGGCCAAAGAGGTCATAGCCTAGGGTCACAAAAACCTGTTTATTTGGGCTATTTCAATGGTAGTGATGGTGACGTACATAAATCGCAGCAATGGCCGTTAGCAAAGTCTGAATCTCTCGAAATGTCTCATGCAGGTAGAAGACATATTGTTAGACTTGGATTCCAAAGATGGGGTCCCTACATCTCTGCAAACCAGAGTTACAGGGGTCCAAAATTGGTAAAATCCCCCATAGGCTTTCATTGGGCCTCCTATTTACCGTTCCAAAATCTCACACCATTTCAAAGGGCAATGGCTCAGCAGTGGCAAAACTCACCAGTCATGATCCCCCTAAGGGTCCCTACAATGCTAGAAAATTTGGTACTGCTGAGCCATTGCCCTTTGAAAAGATGTGAGATTTTGGAAAGTGAAATAGGGAGGCAATGAAATCCTATGGGGGATTTTACCAATTTTGGACCCCTGTAACTCTGGTTTGCAGAGATGTAGGGACCCCATCTTTGGAATCCAAGTCTAACAATATGTCTTCTACCTGCATGAGACATTTCGTGAGATTCAGACTTTGCTAACGGCCATTGCTGCGATTTATGTACGTCACCATCACTACCATTGAAATAGCCCAAATAAACAGGTTTTTGTGACCCTAGGCTATGACCTCTTTGGCCTAGGGGCCCGAAACTCACCAGTCATGTTCCCCCTAAGGGTCCCTACAATGCTAGAAAATTTGCCACTGCTGAGTAATTGCCCTTTGAAAAGATGTGAGATTTTGGAACTGTAAATAGGAGGCCCAATGAAAGCCTATGGGGGATTTTACCAAATTTGGAGCCCTGTAACTCTGGTTTGCAGAGATGTAGGGAACCCATCTTTGGAGCCCAAGTCTAACAATATGTCTTCTACCTGCATGAGACATTTTGTGAGATTCAGACGTTGCTAACGGCCATTGCTGCGATTTATGTACGTCAGACTCGCCACCATTGAAATTGCCCAAATAAACAGGTTTTGTGACCCTAGGCTATGACCTCTTCGGCCTAGGACTGCATTGAACGCGACCCACGCATTGTGCGCATTCTGGACAACACCAATTACTGGGTTT
This sequence comes from Hyperolius riggenbachi, assembly GCF_040937935.1. Lineage (NCBI taxonomy): Eukaryota > Metazoa > Chordata > Amphibia > Anura > Hyperoliidae > Hyperolius > Hyperolius riggenbachi. The sequence continues at coordinate 170,946,023 of NC_090655.1, forward strand.
ATACCCTTCTGGATCCACGGTACAAACACAATGTTCCAAAACTGCTTGAAGAAAGAGCCAGACAGGTCAAAATGGAAGAATACCAGCAGGCCCTTGTGGAGACTTTAGAGAGGAGATTGACATCCTCCCCCTCCTCTAGCCAGTTGTACGCCGACAGACTGACTTCCGCAAACCCAGGACGACCAGGAGGGCAGCAAACAACACAAGCCGCAGCTAGTGCCCAAAAGGGAATGGTATCGGCAGTGTCCTTGGAGTGGGAAAATTTTCTGACACCCATGCAGCAGCACACAGAACAGCAAGCGTGCAGATCCACCTCCAACACCGATCGCCTGGAGAAGATGGTCAAGGACTACATGTCAGATGGCGTAGCTGTGTTGAACAATCCATCTGCACCCTTCAACTATTGGGTATCGAAGCTAGACACCTGGCACAAACTGGCAATGTACGCAATAGAGGTGCTGGCTTGCCCGGCAGCCAGCGTTATGTCGGAACGCTGTTTCAGTGCTGCCGGAGGCATCGTCACAGATCGGCGGCGTATCCGCCTCTCCACAGAAAATGCAGACCGTCTGACTCAAATTAAAATGAATCAATCCTGGATTGGAAACGACTACGCAACACTCCCGGACCCCAACCAAGTAACATGAACAATGAACATCTGTGATGGGTTAGCGTTTCCAGTCCCTGTTTATTGAACCTCTCATCTGTATTACATTTATGACTGCATGGCGACAAAATGCAAATTGCTATCCGCACGCTTCTTGTCCTCATGCAAGGCCTGGGTTGTTGTGTCTCAAAGCGTGGCCTTCTCCTCCTGCGCCACCCTCCTCCTGTTCCACCACGTGTGCTGCTGCTGGGTTAGCGTTACCGGTCCCTTTTCCTGGAACCTCTTATATGTATTACATTTATGACTGCATGCCGACAAAAAGCATGTTACCTGTGCAAAGAAAACAGACATTTCTAGCATTTAAAAGACAGTTTTCCCTTTGAAATTTAAAATCGATTTTCTCAAAAACTATAAACTCTTTTTGCTAAAAATTTTTTCCTCTTGTACCCACTCCCAAGGTGCACATACCCTGTAAATTTGGGGTATGTAGCATGTAAGGAGGCTTTACAAAGCACAAAAGTTCGGGTCCCCATTGACTTCCATTATGTTCGGAGTTCGGGTCGAACACCCGAACATCGCGGCCATGTTCGGCCTGTTCGGCCCGAACCCGAACATCTAGATGTTCGCCCAACACTACGTGAGGTGCTCGCTGTACTGATAGTGCCCACTAGCTTCTCTGGTGAGACTTAGTCAAATCTACCAGTATGTACTGTTGCACCAAGAACTACCTGCACACTAGCATCACGTCTTGTATCTATACTTGCATTATTGGTGGTTCTGCAGATCACCACATAATCAGGTATAGCATCTGCATTATTGGTGATACTGCAGATCACCATATAATCAGAGATCTGTTTGTTGCTTACACTGATTGTTACATGCACTCAATAATTGGTCGGGAATCCTTTTGCAGAAATGACTGCTTCAATGCGGCGTGGCATGGAGGCAATCGGCCTGTGGCACTGCTCAGGTGTTATGGAGTCCCAGGATGCTTCGATAGCGGCCTTAAGCTCATCCAGAGTGTTGGGTCTTGCATCTCTCAACTTTCTCTTCACAATATCCCATAGATTCTCTATGGGGCTCTGCAGTGGCATAGCTAAGGAGCTGTGGGCCCCGATGCAAGTTTTAATGGGGCCCCCCCAAGCACTCTATACGTAACAATTGATACAGCGCACCAAAACCTGCCAAGGGCAACTACAGTGTCAGAGGTGCAAGAAAAGGATGGGAAACAGTTTGTTAAGGATTACCACTATTCAAAGTATCTATTGAAGTGATTATTATGAGCACAGGGCCAATAGAGAGCAATTACTGTAGTTGAGGGAGGGCCCTTCAGGGCACCTCTGGCCCAAGGGCCCCGATGCGGTCGATACCTCTGCAACCCCTATTGCTACGCCCCTGGGGCTCAGGTCAGGAGAGTTGTCAGGCCAATTGAGCACAGTAATAACATGGTCAGTAAACCATTTACCAGTGGTTTTGGCACTGTGAGCAGGTGCCAGGTCGTGCTGAAAAATGAAATCTTCATCTCCATAAAGCTTTTCAGCAGATGGAAGCATGAAGTGCTCCAAAATCTCCTGATAGCTAGCTGCATTGACCCTGCCCTTGATAAAACACAGTGGACCAACACCAGCAGCTGACATGGCACCCCAGACCATCACTGACTGACACTGGACTTCAGGCATTTTGGCATTTCCCTTTCCCCAGTCTTCCTCCAGACTCTGGCACCTTGATTTCCGAATGACATGCAAAAGTTGCTTTCATCCGAAAAAAGTACTTTGGACCACTGAGCAACAGTCCAGTGCTGCTTCTCTGTAGCCCAGGTCAGGCGCTTCTGCCGCTGTTTCTGGTTCAAAAGTGGCTTGACCTGGGGAATGCGGCACCTGTAGCCCATTTCCTGCACATGCCTGTACACGGTGGCTCTGGATGTTTCTACTCCAGACTCAGTCCACTGCTTCCGCAGGTCCCCCAAGGTCTGGAATCGGTCCTTCTCCACAATCTTCCTCAGGGTCCGGTCTCCTCTTCTCATTGTGCAGCGTTTTCTGCCATACTTTTTCCTTCCCACAGGCTTCCCACTGAGGTGCCTTGATACAGCACTCTGGGAACAGCCTATTCGTCAGAAATTTCTTTCTGTGTCTTACCCTCTTGCTTGAGGGTGTCAATGATGGCCTTCTGGACAGCAGTCAGGTTGGCAGTCTTACCCATGATTGCGGTTTTGAGTAATGAACCAGGCTGGGAGTTTTTAAAAGCCTCAGGGATCTTTTGCAGGTGTTTAGAGTTAATTAGTTGATTCAGATGATTAGGTTAATAGCTCGTTTAGAGAACCTTTTCATGATATGCTACTTTTTTGAGATAGGAATTTTGGGTTTTCATGAGCTGTATGCCAAAATCATCAATATTAAAGGCTTGAACTACTTCAGTTGTGTGTAATGAATCTAAAATATATGAAAGTCTAATGTTTATCAGTACATTACAGAAAATAATGAACTTTATCACAATATGCTAATTTTTTGAGAAGGACCTGTATAGTACAGACCAAAATTTTGGATACACCTTTCTATTCAAAGAGTTTTCTTTATTTCATGACTATGAACATTGTAGATTCACACCAAAGGCATCCAAACTATGAATTAACACATGTGGAAGTATAGTACATAACCAAAAAGTGTGGAAGAACTGAAAATATGTCATATTCTAGGTTCTTCAAAGTAGCCATCTTTTGCTTTGATTACTGCTTTGCACACTCTTGGCATTCTCTTGATGAGCTTCAAGAGGTAAGGCCTCAGAACAGGCCTTACCATGGTAAAAAAAAAAGAGGTTGAGTGCACATGTTAAGCATAATTTCCAGAGGTTGTTTTTTGCAAATAGACACATGAGTTCTGGCGACATTGTTGCCCAGGTTGGGGGGTCAGCTTGTCAGTCCTCTGGGCTCTGACCATACTTTGCATTCTGTATCAAATTGGTCTGCATGGCTGTCGTCCCAGAAGGAAGCGTCTTCTAAAGATAATGGCTGGATAATGGCAGTGGCTGGAGGGTGTGCAGTGGCTGGATGATGTAATGGTTAAGGGCTCTGCCTCTGACACAGGAGACCAGGGTTTGAATCTCGGCTCTACCTGTTCAGTAAGCCAGCACCTATTCAGTAAGACCTTAGGCAAGTCTTCCTAACACTGCTACTGCCTATAGAGTGCGTCCTAGTGGCTGCAGCTCTGGCGCTTTGAGTCCGCCAGGAGAAAAGCGCAATATAAATTTTTGTTGTCTCGTCTTGTCTAATTAGAGGTGGAGCGAATATCAGATTTTCGTTTCGTGAACTTCCGCAAAGGGTTCGCAAACCTGCGAACTCGGTGAACCGCACAAGACTTCAATGGACAGGGGAACTTGAAAAACTACAAACCCTGGTTCTGGCCACAAAAGTGGTGGGAAAGATGTTTCATGGGGTCTAACACCTGGATGTGGCCATGGCGGAGTGGGATACATGCCCAAAGTCCCGGGGAAAAATCTGAATTTGACGCACACAAGGGTTTTAAGGGCAGAAATCACATTGCATTGCTAAATTGGAGGCCTAAAGTGCTTGAAAACATCTTGGGCTCGATTCACAAAGCGGTGATAACCCAGTTAAAGACTTTAGGCATGATAACCATTTTTATCATGCCTAAACTCAGTTTAGGCATGATAAGTTTAGGCATGATAAGTTTAGATAAGTTTATATCGCGCGCAAAGTCCCGCACGCAAAGCAGCGCCATTAAACTCTATGCAAAGTGCACCAGACTTTGCTAGCGCAAAACTTTTGATCAGCTGTGCACTGCGGTGCTAACCCAGTTGGTGCTTAAACTTATCATGCATAAAAATTTATCACACCTAAACTTATCACACCTAAACTTATCATGCCTAAACAGAGTTTAGGCGTGATAAAGGGCTTTTCACTAGCGTACTAACTGTTAGCACCGCTTTGTGAATCATGCCCCTTGCGTGTGTATACATCAATCAGGTAGTGTAATTAGTGTAATGCTTCACACTGACAGACCAAACTCACTGTGTAATGCACCGCAAACAGCTATTTGTGTAGTTATGGCCATGCTGGACTGGTGCGCACCATGGCATGGTATGCAACTGATTGAATTTCCTGGCTGTATGCTTAAAATCTAAATTCTGCATCAATCTGCTTAATTATAAGTGTTAATAATTCGAGCTTCTTCCTGTGTTACCATTTGCCTACTTCATTTAATTAGTCACAATTTGCATATCTTTAGACTGCCCCTGCCCCTGTGTGGCTAGAGACTAGTGTCTAGTATATTCACAGCTGCAAGCAATCTGTTTGTTAGCATCTATCTAGTCAGTGGATATATTAGTAGATCATATAGTCAGCATGACCTTGGTCAGCAGGGTATAAATTTAAGGGTATAAATCTAAAGGGTATTAATTTTAAGGGTACTTTAGACAAACCGAATTATACCAGAATTGAGCCAGAAGGGAACAGAAGTGAACTAGCACAGAACTCTGGGCTGTTGTTCATCTGCTGATGTTCTACACCCTGCATAGAAGCACCTTCAATACCATATTGAACATACACCAGCTAAATACAGCCAGCTAAATGTAAGCACTGCACACCCGCTTACCAAATTACTGATAAAAACAAAAACAAAAATTTGCTTTCCTAAAACAGAAAGAATTTGCGATAATTCAGGTTGGAGTGAGCTCGAGATGTCTCCCAGAGCACCACTGCTGAATATATGCAAATTAACCATTGTACCCTTAGAAGCTAAACACACCTCCAGAACCGCTGGAATGCAATGATGTGTCAGCTGTTAAATTGTACAGAGCCATAAAAATCCAACATGCATACAGACTGTTTCGGATTGTTTGATCCTCATCAGTGCATGGCATGGATTAATTTGGCTCTATGGAGTAGGGCTTGTAAACCGAGAGGTGCAGACTAACCAGCAAGCTCATGGTGACCCAGAACTCATTGGAGTGTGTAAGGGACTACAATGGTCCTAAAAGCCCCCTTACTAAGATGTTAAGAAAAACAAAAATTTGCTTTCCTAAAACAGAAAGAATTTGCGATAATTCAGGTTGGAGTGAGCTCGAGATGTCTCCCAGAGCACCACTGCTGAATATATGCAAATTAACCATTGTACCCTTAGAAGCTAAACACACCTCCAGAACCGCTGGAATGCAATGATGTGTCAGCTGTTAAATTGTACAGAGCCATAATAATCCAACATGCATACAGACTGTTTCGGATTGTTTGATCCTCATCAGTGCATGGCATGGATTAATTTGGCTCTATGGAGTAAATTACTGATGGTTTCACCGTGCCTCACCAACCACACCACTGCTGATCTTCGCTGGCTGCTCCACTGCTGAACTCCCTATCAGCTGACCCATCGCCGACCTCCAGACAAGCTACGTCATTACCAACCAGACACCCCATATCTACCAATCACACACAGCTGGATTTTTTTTATTTTTTTTTGCCATCATTGATGATCTGCCAACTTCACTGCTGATCTCCTGTGGACTGCTGCTTACCAGATTGATTTCTGATGCAACTTTGCTGAACCCCCTTCAGCCACATCATTGGTGACATTTATCTCATCTTGGTCTAACTGCTGTCCCCCGTCTATGCTTCCACTCTCCACACCCCATCCTACCTTATCCCATCAGTACAAAATGTTCCCTCCTATTCACTCCCTTACCCCTCCACCATTTCCAAGCTATCTCCCTCCCCATCTTTCTCTCCCCCATCACCACATGCTCTACCTCCACCTCCTTCTACACCTTGTCCCCCTTCTGTTTCCCCGCACCCTCTCCCCTTTTGTCCTTAGACTCCCTTTTGGTCTTCAACCCCCATGCACCTCCCTTCCCTCCCCCCCAAACTCTACCCACACATCCCCTCGGCATAACCTTATTCCTATCCATCCTACCCCTAGGCATTTGCTCCGTGTTTCCTGTGGCATCTGGAATGCCAGACCCACCCTCAATAAGCTGCTCTCTGGAACTCGCTCCCTCCAGCCACCAGACTCGCCCCAACCTTTAATACCTTCACACAAGCTCTCAAGACTCACCCTTTCATGCTCGCATACCCCCCTACACCAGCACCATAATATGTTCTGTTAGACACCCTCTCGCAGACACACCTATTGTCTCCACCCCCACCCTTTAGATTGTAAGCCTCTGGCAGGGCCATCTCCCTTAGTGTTTCCAGCTTGATCAGGGGCGTAGCAATAGGGGTTGCAGAGGTTGCGACCGCATCGGGGCCCTTGGGCCAGAGGGGCCCCAAAGGGCCCTCCCTCAACTGCAGTATTAGCTCTCTATTGGTCCTGTGCTCATAATAATCACTTCTATAGATAGTTTAAATAGTGGTAATCATGAACAAACTGTTCCTCACCCCCTTCTTGCACCTCTGACACTGTAGTTGCCATTGGCAAGTTTTGGTGCGTCGTATCAATTGTTATTTATAGAGTGCGTGGGGGGCCCCATTGTCAAACTTGCATCGGGGCCCAGAGCTCCTTAGCTACGCCACTGAGCTTGATTATGCAATCTTACTGACAATCACCCCTCTTGTGGACTAGAACAGTCTCTATTTTGACCTATGACACTGTATTATCAAATCATTTGCATGATCTTGTTTTGTTGTGAGTCTCCTGTATGTCCTACCTTGTATGTTAACCCTTTTATCTATTGTGCAGCGCTGCATAATATGTTGGCGCTATATAAATACAATAAATAATAATAATAATAATAATAATGGCGAGATTGCTCTTCCTCACCTCAGTGATGTCACGTATTGTCTGACTGCCTTATCAACTTTCAACGGTTCTTTCTCTAGCAATGTTAAAGCTTACTTATATGTATTTTTTTAAATTTCTTTTTCTGCTTGCAGTTCAGTACCTACAATGAGAATCTATGGAGGGCAAGTCTGGAATCCATTCAACTGTGCGATAAACTTTCTTTGGTACTTTCTCAGTACCATGGTGTCCACGGTGGGTAACAGGCCGGGAATGAGGGTTCGATTGCGGTCAGGAGTGGGAGCCCGAGAAACGAACCAATGTGCTCAAAGAAAGCTTTCTTTCACGGCACGGACACCTGGCTGTGCTGTGGGCAAAGGAGCAGGAATGGCTACCACCACACATCCAAGGAGGGCAGAAGGCACAGCACGCAAGTCCCGACTCAGGGAGGTAGTGACGAGAAATACAGGATGACTCTTTCGGGGCCCTGCTGTATATGGATGGCAAACTTGCACTCCAAAACAGACTGTCGTTAAAGGATTTAAAGTTGAATCAGCTATTCAACTTTAAATCCTTTAACGACTGTCTGTTATGAAGTGCAAGTCTGCCATCCATTCAAGTGAAAGGTATGCACTGACTGCCAGGTATAATACAATGTGCAGTCACAGATGCAGTGAAAAGTATGCAGCCTGTGACTGCAAACAGCTGTTTGTATAGTGATGGTCGTGCTGAACTGGTACACATGATGGCGAGAGTGCAGGCGATGGGGGTTTTCAAGCCCATATGGTTGGGCTGAGGTAGCTCAATGACAGAACAGCAGTGACTGTGTCCAGCTGATCGAATTTGGTCTGTCCACAATGAAGCAACGACCTTATCAACAGACACTCACACTCACATAGCTGGTACTGGTACACATGATGGCGAGAGTGCAGGCGATGGGGGTTTTCAAGCCCATATGGTTGGGCTGAGGTAGCTCAATGACAGAACAGCAGTGACTGTGTCCAGCTGATCGAATTTGGTCTGTCCACAATGAAGCAACGACCTTATCAACAGACACTCACACTCACATAGCTGGTCATTGCTTCATTGTGATACGCAAGCCCCTTCACCGCGGCAAGCTAACGATCACGAAGGGGAATTGACACATGTACATGCCCTTTGTTTTGTTGTTGCAGCCGCAGCCGCAGTGCAGCCAGAAAAATTAGGCATGTACACGCACCAGAAACATTATTATACTGTTTGTAAGCGGCCGCTGCTAGCAACGGCCTTAAAAAGTCAGGAATCCACCTGGAGTCCTGGACCCTGTTGGTGGTGGCGGAGAAGGCAGTCAAGCAGCCTGAAGGCAGAGATCCTGGGTGAGGACCGACTTAGTCTTCTTGGGGCAGGCAGCAGCGGCAGGCAGGCAGAGATGCTGTGTGGGGAGACTGACTTACTCTTCGGGCAGGGAGTAGCCCTCCGGGATCCATGCCTCATTCATTTTGATAAAGGTGAGGTACTGAACATTTTTTTGACCTAGACAAATTCTCTTCTCACTGACAATGCCTCCAGCTGCACTGAAGGTCCTCTCTGACAGGACACTTGAGACAGGGCAAGCCAGAAGTTGGATGGCAAATTGGGGCAGCTCTGGCCACAGGTCAAGCCTGTGCACCCAGTAGTCCAGGGGTTCATCGCTGCTCAGAGTGTCTACATCCGCAGTTAAGGCCAGGTAGTCGGCTACCTGCCGGTCCAGGCGTTGGTGGAGAGTGGATCCCGAAGGGCTAAGGCGAGGCATTGGGCTAAAGAATGTCTGCATGTTCAACATCACCATGAGATCGCTAGAGCATCCTGCCCTTGCCTGCGTGGACATGGGAGGAGGAGGAAGATTACTGGCAGTGGCACCTTTATTCCGTTGTGCTGTGACATCACCCTTAAACGTAGAGATGTAGTGAATGGTTCGCCGGCGAACGGTTCCAGGCGAACTTCGGTGGTTCGCATTCGCCTGAGAAGGCGAACTTTTGCGGAAGTTCGATTCGCCCCATAATGCACTATGAGGGTCAACTTTGACCCTCTGCATCACAGTCAGCAGGCACATTGTAGCCAATCAGGCTACACTAAGCCCTGGAGCCCCACCCCCCTTATATAAGGTAGGCTCGCCGGCCATTACACTCACTCGTCTGCCTTATTAGACAGACTAGGGCGAGCTGCTGCAGAATTGTTCTCCTAGGGAAAGATTAGTTAGGCTCTTGGCTTCTTAGCTTGCTCCTGGCTGATTATTATTGCTTTAATAGCACCCCTCAACAGCTCTTATCAGAGCTAATCCTGTTCTTTGATTTTTTTTTGATTTTTTTTTTTTCTGTGTGTCAAACTGACACTTTTGTTGCATACACAGCCTTGCTAATTCATACTGTGTGTGCCACTGCCAGCAGCCCAGCACATTCAGTGACTACCTGTGTGTGTGACAGGGAGCTGCACATTGTACTACCCAGTACTGCATATACCCAGTACCTGTTGTGTCTAGTTAACCCACCTCATCACTGCATATACTTACCTTTGTGTTGAGTAAACCCACCTCACTGCATCTAACTACCTTTACTGTTGAGTGAACCCAGCTCACTGCATATAACTACCTTTACTGTTCAGTGAACCCACCTCACTGCATCTAACTACCTTTTGTGTTGAGTGCAGTGTTGCTCGGATACCCCTCAATCACGGATCCGCACGCGGGCGTTATTATTGGAGCCGCATCCGGATCAACCCCTGGTCGCATCCCGTATTTTTTTCCGCAACCGGCTCCACCCGTCTTTTGCCGTGTTCAGTATGGCATATAATCCGCAATGTCGTGTCGTGACGAGTCGTGACCCATAATGTATCATGCGTATCGCCATGCCGCCATGCATAGAAATGTACGTGTCAATAGCTGAGGATGCGCATGCGCATGCGGATCAGTGGCCCATATGCACAGAAAATCCGCATGTATGTACGTGTCGTAGCAGTACCCGTACTAACTAAATGCGCATGCGCATGCGTACGTACGTGCTGCGCAGTGACCAGGCGTAGAAGTGTCTGGAACTTTGAACAAGGCAGCAAGGTGGTGATCCAGGACTTCCAGAGACCCCCAGACAGACAGGATGCCTCCCAAGATCCACCCTGACATCAAGAGACTCATGATTATTGTAAGTAATCAAGATTAACATAATGCATATTGCAGAGTGTTATTGAAAGTGATATATGGTGTACTTATATTGTAATGGTACTGTTAATTTTGGGAGTGGCAGGGGCGTAGCAATAGGTGCTTATTGCAGAGTGATAGTGATATATGATGCACTTTTATTGTAATGGTACTGTTAATGTTAACTTTGGGAGTGGCAGCGGTGTAGCAGTAGGTGCTTATTGCGGAGTGATAGTGAAGTGATATATGATGCAGTTATATTGTAATGGTACTGTTAACTGTGGGAATGGCAGGGCCGTAACAATAGGTGATTATTGCAGATTGGTAGTGATGATGTTATATATGATGCAGTTATATTGTAATGGTACCAGCGTTGGACAGGCCCAGCGGACCACCGTCATTAAAGGGCACTAGGGCAAAAAATTGTGAAATTTAAAATATGTGCAAACATATACAAATAGGAAGTACATCTTTTCCAGAGTAAAATGAGCCATAAATTACTTTTCTCCTATGTCGCCGTCACTTGCGGTAGCCGGTAAGTAGTAGAAATCTGACAGAAGCGACAGGTTTTGGGCTAGTCCATCTCTTCTTCATAGGGGATTCTCAGCAAGGATTTAAATAATGATGATGGCCAGCTTCCCTGTTCGCTACACAGTTTTTTTGGCAGTTGGACAGAGCAACTGACATTCACCAAGTGTTTTAGAAAATAAATAAATCCCAGAGAATCCCCCATGAAGAGATGGACTAGTCCAAAACCTGTCACTTCTGTCAGATTTCTACTACCTACTGTAAGTGACAGCGACATAGGAGAAAAGTAATTTATGGCTCATTTTACTCTGGAAAACTGTACTTCTTATTTGTATATGTTTGGACATATTTGACATTTCACAATTTTTCGCCATAGTGCCCCTTTAAGTCTGGTCCCTCTCGCGGCTCGCCTCTCCTCTCACTCTGGCCGCTGCGACTGGGATGATGACAGTCTGTGGAAATGACATTTGGCCAAAGGATGGGGGACCAGAGAAAGTAGGGTGATATCAGTACCAACCAATGCATATTCACTCAAGTTTCAGCGGGGAGTTCACTGGTAATGAATGATAATTGTCATTTTGAACTTGGTGTAATGTATCATGTGTGCCATACCTGGGGCTTTGTACAGCCCACCGTAGGCCTGGAGGTCCCCCGACGTCGTCCTGGCTCCTCTTTATGTCCCGCAGGCAGCTGCGGTAACCGGCGACACTCGGGCCTAGTGTTGGGATGGTTACTTCCTGTTCTGAGGACGCTGGCCACTAGTACACGACACGTTATAGTGGTTGGCGGCCTGACACTCTGCACGGTTTACAGTTATAAAAACCGTGCACGCCTCAGACCAGGAATTAACCGTCCCGACGACAGTAGTCCCGTGTCGTTGGTTTCCAGAGTCAACAGCAGGACCCAAAGAGAAATCATGAGGACGCCGGGGGACCTCGTGGCCTACGGTGGGCTGTAAGAAGCCCCAGATAAGTGAATTTTTTTTATTTTAAGTTGAATTAGGAATCCCTTTAATACTTTAATATTTCTTTTCCAGAACTTTGGGATTGGAAATTATGACCTCAGCACTGGGCCTGCGAAGCGGGACATAGTCCGCAGGGTCCAGCAGATCCTGCGGACCGAACACCGCAGGGTCCTGTCCACCCGGCAGGTCCAGATGCTGTAGTCAGATATGAAGAGGAGGGACCAGGACCTCATCAGGCGTGTCACGGAGGAAATAAGATGTAAGTCAACAGACTATTAGTTGATGTACGTGTATCTTGGGCTTAATATGCTGCATCTATTTATCCTATAAAAATGTCATGGGCTGTGTGAATAGTAGAGTTGTGTAGTATATACAGTAAAAGGATCAGTAAGGTATTCATTATCACAGTGCATCACTTTTTCCACATTTTTTTATTGTTATGGACTTATCCCAAAATGGGCTACCTAAATTATTTTTTGTGCTCCTGTGTGGGCATGGGCATAGTGATGATATTTGTGCAGTATTTGCTAATTGTTAGTTTTTGATAACCACTGATGATCGATCACCAGGCTTTTTTAGAAAGATTTGATAGGTGCTATCATCCATCAGAACCCTAGATCTTCTCCAGGCCCTATGCAACTGCCTAGGTTTGCCTTGTGGATGATTTGGTTCTGGTGCACAGCCATTTTAAGATCTCGCAAGTTATTCAGTTTTATTGATGCTTATGCTCTTGCTGGGCCAATCAAGGGCATACACAGAGTTGTCTCAAAGGCTCCTTTGATATCTTTGCTGTGTGGATTGAGACACACCTGTGGCTTCCTACAGCCCCATGGGCACGGATCGCTCTCACGCCACCATCCTCAGTCTTCTCCATCTTCTGTACCGGGTCCCGTTACTTCGGACAGTCGTAGTAAGTCTGTGCAAGTCAAATTCGCCCACTACGTATCTCCCAAAGAGATACGCCAAGAGTGCACTTGTCCTACGTCAGACTTTGCGTGACGGGCCCAAGTAACTGGACCAGGTGCAGGAGACTGAGGATGGCGTGTTGTGGAAGCGATGGAGGAAGCCCCATGTGTGTGTAAATCTTTTAGTTTATTTAATCTCTGGTTTCCCTTTAAAGTGAATGTTTACTGTGACGCCATTACAAAAATATTCACCTAACTGGAGCTTCTACCAACCTTCTTGAAGACGTACGGTACAGGCACAGTACTTGACAATCCTTTAGTTCCCCGCCACTTCTGAGTGTTGCTTTTGAGCCACTGTGCGTCCTTGCACCCGTCAATGTCCAGTACACTGCGCAGGCACAGGCCGTTTTCAGGAGGCTGGTAAAACCCCCAGGTAAATGTTTTTTTTTTTTTTTGGCCACATTTAAGGTTCACTTTAAGTAGGGGTTTTTGGAACCTTATTTTCAAATAAAAATAAAAATAATAGTAGTTTGAGTACAATTATTTTATGACACACTCATTTTATGACATATTTACTTCAGATTACATTATTTATTTTTTTATATTACAGCTGGAAATGCTCCTCCACCAGCACAGGGCCCACAGCCACGCCGCGCTGCGAGACCCAGCTCCCGCTCCTCCTCTCCAGGGCCATCTCACCACAGTGAGCGGAGGCGCGCCGCAAGCCTGCAATATGGTAAAAATCTTGCACTGTATAATTAATATATCTCATATATATTAGGTTAACTGAAGTCCTGTTCCATTTCCATGATAGCGGTAGGCCTAACATCCCCTACCCCTTTTATAACCCCATCCACCGTACCCAAACTTAACACTAAAATGACCACACTGACACCAAGCATTGGATTAATTAAAGGCCAATGCAGCCCAATTTTATTTAACAAATAACTCAATCATAATAATAACATTAACCTCCTGGACGTTGAACGTCCACGAAACCAGAGAGCTGGGGTAAGGGGACCGGAGGTGTCCTCAGAAACTGAAAGGGGTAAACACGTAAAGCTGGCGTGCAGCCTGTAACCTGCCCCTACCCGCGGTCACCGGGTCAGGGACGGCTGCATGCCCACCTGATCACCAATCTCCGACGCTCATAAGCCATCCGGATTTGTGCCTTGACAAATCCCCACCATCACTGTCGTCAAACCTCCGGAACCCCCCACCCCTCCTGCTGCAATGACGATGAAGACCTAGGAAAAAGACAACACAACCTGAAATAATAAAAAGAGGGAGGGAGGGAGGGAGTTTCGTGTCCTCACACTTGCTGACCCTTGCTAAGCCCGCCCCCTCTATAAATAGTTTCCCCCGTGACCCTGCCCTTTCCTTTCCTCTGGCCCGGAAGTAGCTCCCTCAGCAGCACTTAACCCCCATCAGTGCTGGAGGAAATCCGCTGTATGGGAAGCAGCCACCTTATCATGCGTGGCCTTCCGTACTGCGGTCCCCTCCATCTCCAGGCCCTTACTTGATAGCGGTAGGCCTAACATCCCCTACCCCTTTTATAACCCCATCCACCGTACCCAAACTTAACACTAAAATGACCACACTGACACCAAGCATTGGATTAATTAAAGGCCAATGCAGCCCAATTTTATTTAACAAATAACTCAATCATAATAATAACATTAACCTCCTGGACGTTGAACGTCCACGAAACCAGAGAGCTGGGGTAAGGGGACCGGAGGTGTCCTCAGAAACTGAAAGGGGTAAACACGTAAAGCTGGCGTGCAGCCTGTAACCTGCCCCTACCCGCGGTCACCGGGTCAGGGACGGCTGCATGCCCACCTGATCACCAATCTCCGACGCTCGTAAGCCATCCGGATTTGTGCCTTGACAAATCCCCACCATCACTGTCGTCAAACCTCCGGAACCCCCCACCCCTCCAAAGCGAGAGGACGTGACACCTCATGTTCTCGACGCCCCCAACCGCAGAGCTCTTTGGATCCCTTCTTCTATCCCCAACGCCCACAAATCTGTCCCCACATCAGTTAGGTGAACCCCATCCCTCCTAAGGAATAAACCAATGTCCTCTTCCAACTCCCGATGTCTGACTGCCAACCCTCCGATTCTAATGAAAAATTTTGACACCGCCTTGTTAAGTTTCACTCTGGCCTTGTTTACTTTGGGAACGGACCTGGCTAACCTCCAAGATGTCCTAGCTACGATATCTGACCAGACTACTATGGCATCTGGAAACAAAGATCTGATCCTGAGAAAGTCAAATTTAACGTCCTTCATGATCATCCTCGAGGACCTGGAAGCCAAATCATTGCCCCCAACATGAAGGACCAAAATGTCTGGAGCTCTATCTAGCCTGGCACACCGGTGTAGTTCGGGAAGAACTCGAGACCACACCAACCCTGGGAATCCCAACCACCGGATACGTACCTGATCCCGTGGGAAACCCAGTTGCCGACCCTCCGGTCTGACCTCCGCCCTTTTTGCACCCCAATAGACGTAGGAGTGCCCGAGGATCCAGACCAGGATTTGCAGATCTGCAACAAATGATAAACAAAAACACTAACAGCAATCGACCCACCACCACGTACAAAGTTACAATAAATGTGGTCTAACATACGATCTATACCTGAACGACTCCCATCGACCAATCTGTTTGATAACCTCCTCCCCTAAACCCCACCTTGAGGCCTCGGTGGCAGCCCCAATCCTAAAGGAGTGGGAGGCAAACTCGCGTGGAGAGAGCCCGAGTGAACGCAAGCATTTCCGAAACACCGATACGAACTGAAACTTGGAAAGAGGGGTACCCTCTGCGTGGGACAAGAAAACAGCAGCCTGAGAGGGTCTGAGCATTGCAAACCTCCCTGCTATCTCCCGAGGGCACAGAGGGCCGCCAATCCTATAAAGGATGACATTCCTACCTTTTCCCGCTTGGTCGGTTTTGGATTGCCGTAAGCGTATACAAACCCGGTCATTTGACAACGACACATCTGATGCGAGGATGCCTCCCACTGTAGCTTTGTTAGGACTGACTAGCTCCCCTAATCTAAAAGCCCCAAAGAACGCTAACACAAAAGCAGTCGTAAAAAGACTCACCTCAAACTGTGAAGCACATATGTCCACCAGCTCTTGAACCAGCCGTTCTAGCAGGACAAACGACACCGGCCGTCTCAAGTCCCTATGTACAGCCCCCCGCCGAAAACCCTTTAAAGCTTGCCTCACCCTGAAATCCTTTGTGGCATCTGCCATACCTCTGATTTTAAACCAGAATGCCATAGCTGACATTCGTTTTGACATGGCGGTTGCCGACACACCCTCCGAAAAACCCCGCCCCACGAAATACAGCAACAAGCAAAGATTCTCCTTCTCTGAAGCACAACCTCCCACCTGCTCCCTTAAGGCGTCCCACTTGTCCCATACTACCGTATACGCTGCTCGGGTAGAGGACGACAATGATCTTCCAATCAAATCGGCGACAGCCCGAAAGGAATCCTCCATATCAGCTCTGGGCAGGGTTCCCCATGTTCCTCCGCCGATGGGGCCGCCGCTCGGAACTTGTCCCACTGAAAGCGAGATAGCGCGTCAGCAATCACGTTATCCACTCCAGGCAAGTGTACAGCAAACATACAAATATTCAATCGCAAGCAATCTAGAACTAACTGCCTCAACAAAGAAATAACCGGTAGAGAGGACGCTGAACAATTGTTGATGGCCAATACCACCCCCATGTTGTCACAATTAATCCTGATCCGGCGATTCGAAAGCCTAGAACCCCATAACCGAACCGCCACTACAATGGGCAACAATTCCAACAAGACCAGGTTAGATGAGAAGCCTGCAGCTACCCATGACTCATCCCACGGTGCCGCACACCATTTTCCC
Organism: Hyperolius riggenbachi; assembly: GCF_040937935.1. Classification (NCBI taxonomy): domain Eukaryota; kingdom Metazoa; phylum Chordata; class Amphibia; order Anura; family Hyperoliidae; genus Hyperolius; species Hyperolius riggenbachi. The sequence continues at coordinate 170,962,788 of NC_090655.1, forward strand.
GCCAGGAATGCGCCAAAACCGTGCGCTCCCGAAGCGTCGGTAAAAAGCTCCAAGTCAACACTATTGACTGACTCCCCCATCCATAACGATTTCCCGTTGTACTCCTGAAGGAAAACTGACCAAACTTCTAAATCAGCCTTAAGCGCCCCATTCAGCCGAATGCGGTGATGAGGTGCCTTGATACCTGCTGTTGCCAGGGACAAACGCCTGCAGAATATACGCCCCATGGGCATAATCCTACAGGCGAAGTTCAGCTTGCCAAGTAACGATTGCACCTCCTTCAATGTAGGTTTTTTGCACCCAATAGTTGTTGCAATCACCCTCCTGAGATCCTCCACTTTGTCTTGCGGCAATCTGCACTCCATTGCAATCGTGTCAATGGTTATCCCTAAAAATTTCAACTCAGTCACTGGCCCCTCGGTCTTGTCTTCGGCCAAGGGAATTCCAAACCGCTTACACACATGTCTCATGGTGGCCAGAGCATACGCACAAGAAGGGGATCCCTCCGATCCCATAAACAGGAAATCATCCAAATAATGGATGATTGACGGGACGTCTGACACATCTTTTACCGCCCACTCCAAGAAACTGCTAAATTTCTCAAAGTAGGAACAAGAGATGGAACACCCCATGGGCAAACATCTGTCCACAAAGTATCTTCCATCCCAAAAACAACCCAACAGGTGGAAACTCGCCGGGTGAACAGGTAACAAACGAAAAGCCGACTCAATGTCGGTTTTTGCCAATAACGCGCCCCGACCCAAACGCCGTACCCAACTTAAAGCAACGTCAAATGACGTGTAAACCACCGAAGCATCTTCGGGCGCTAGACCATCGTTTACCGACAGACCCCGTGGAAATGACAAATGGTGTATCAACCGATAGGTACCCGGCTCCTTTTTTGGCACCACTCCTAACGGTGACACCACCAAACCCTCCAGAGGGCTCACCTTGAAAGGGCCCGCTATGCGCCCCGCAATCAACTCCTTCTCCAATTTCTTAGAGACCACTTCAGGAAACTCATTTGCAGATCTCAAATTTTTAAAGGGGGGAACCGATAACCGTGAACAGGAACTCGGTATAACAAAAACCCTCCTCAAAACCTATTCTCAAAAATTCCCCCACCTCCGCCAATGGATATTTACTTAGAAACGGTGCCATGTCGTGCACCCTCACCGGCGTTGTCCCTCGCGTTACCAACATCTGCTGGCTTACTTCTTCTCTGCCTGTAACATCTGGTTGCCGCGTGTGAGCCTCCGCAACTGGAGCACTCGTGCTTGAAACGGCATGACTGACCAAAACGGCACGACCCCTCGCTGAATTGCCAGCACAACCCCTTACCTCTGTTGGCGGCTGGACCTGCTGCTGCCTGCCCAGTGACTTGCCCTGGAAAGGACTGCGGACCTCTGGAAGGGATCATAAGACCCATCCAAGACGTAATGTCCTTATGTTCCCACCGCACCGCCGAGTTCACTGCCTTCGTCTGACGAAACTGTTCGTCATAACGAAGCCACGCGTTCCCACCGTACAACCTGTAAGCCTCGCTAATAGAATCCATGTATCCGAACAAAGCCGAGCAATGCTCAGGATTCCTTTCCCCAATAACACTCGCCATAATGGCGAACGCCTGTTGCCAGTTTTGAAATGTGCGAGGGATCAACCTGTAACGCCTTTCTTCTTCCCTTTTCTTCTCATCCGGCTTACCCTTATCTAAATTAAACTTCTCTAGAGGGAGCAGCGAGAAAATTTCCACATACTCCCCCTTCCAAATTTTTTCCTTGACCTCCTGTTTAAGATGTGCACCGAGACGTTTGTTAAAACATAAGTACACCTCAGCGTGAGAAGCATCTGCCAACCGCACTTGCTCTGACATTACTGCCCCCGTAGCCTCCCCTGCCGTTCCCCCATCCGCCCTTGATGTACCACACTGCCCGCCACCCGATACAACCTGCTGCTCCAAAACTCCCCCACTGCCCGACTGCAGCAGATGTGCAGGAGGCACCCCCAACGACTGACCGGACGCCCCCCTTAATGGCACCTGTGGTGACATTGGTGGCTGCGGCGTGAAAGGGCTGGACCAGGCCCCGGCAGGCGACCCGCAATTCCCCTGTGACAGGAACCCCTTAAGCCCAGCCAAGAATGCATCAATTGCGCCAGAGTTCCCCTGCTGCAACCCCCCTCCCGGGAGCAACCCTGGGTCTGGTGTGTCCCTAACACCTCCCCCACCTAACAAACCCCCCCCCCCAACATTGCCCCCAAACAAATTGCTAGCGGAATTACGTGCTGTGGCCTCACCTGGCTGTTCCAGACGGTTGTCCTGGCCAGCCGTTGCACCGGAATCCAGGTGTTCGGGCTCCTCGTCTTCAGCAACCGACCCCTCGTCCGATGAGGTGTTGCGCGTACCGGCTGGATTCTCCCCGCTGGCGTCCGGACTCTGTCGGGAACGCTGCTCCTGGCCCCGCTTCCCCTTCTTATTGCGACCTCCGGACAGCGTTGCGGAACCCCTCTTTCCGCTCTTCTTGGCGGAGCCCCTGCTCCCGCCTCGCGAGTCGTGGGCCGCCGCCGCAGCCTGGGAGGCGGCGCCCGTACTGGTGTGATCACGTTGAGCCTGCTTGGCACGCGAGGAGCGCGTGCCAAGGGCCGCATTGCCTCTGGGGGTTGCTGCTGGAGGCGCTGGAGAAGCCGCCTGACCCCGTGCACCTCCCGCCGAACTGCGTCCAGAAGGATTCCTCCCGGCCTGCCCGCTAGAAGGCGCGGATGTGCGCTGAGCGGGTGGGGCCAGAGGGTCCCCGCGGGGGCTCCCAGAACGGCGCTGCCCACGTGTGGTGTGTTCTGGGCTCAGCCTGGTCGGTGGCTTAGATCTCCTCTTCTCCACCGGCTGCTGGGCTGACGTGCTGGGCTGAGCTGGAGCAGCCATGGCGGCGAGTTGGACTTGTACCCACTCGGGTCCTCTGGATGCCGCCTCCTCTCTGACCCTCGCGACCAGCTCGTCCAGAGAACTCATAGCAGAGCAGCAAGTGAGGCACACAGGATCAGCAGGTGAGCTTCCAGTTTCGTGTCCTCACACTTGCTGACCCTTGCTAAGCCCGCCCCCTCTATAAATAGTTTCCCCCGTGACCCTGCCCTTTCCTCTGGCCCGGAAGTAGCTCCCTCAGCAGCACTTAACCCCCATCAGTGCTGGAGGAAATCCGCTGTATGGGAAGCAGCCACCTTATCATGCGTGGCCTTCCGTACTGCGGTCCCCTCCATCTCCAGGCCCTTACTTTACATGCAGTACGATGCGGCACACCGCCAGTGTCGGAATCCATTGCACTTCAATGGAATAGTTTCAATTGCGTGCAGGTTATGTGGAGCGGTGTAGACTGATCAAATAATCGTCTATATCGCATCACTTCTATAGTGGAAGAGGGCCCAAAATGTTATTGTATAAACTTTACACATGACAGGCTTTTTTTTTTTTTTTTTTTTTACATGTAAAATGTATAATCATTGTATCAATCAGGTTAACCTATTTTCCCCATTCTTTCCACAGTTTCTCTATCTTCTCACCTCCAATTGAGACGCGAAGTCCGGAGGCTGAGGCGAAGGCAGAGGAGGCATGAACGGGCGGTGCCAGCGAGGGACTTCGCAATCCTCCAGCAGCAGGTGATGGGGCTGCGGAAGCTGACTGCGAGCCAGCGGGAGGAGATTGCATCATAAATGCTTTGCTGTATACTTCTGTTGTACCGAGTGGTTATTTCTATCTAACCTGGGGGGTCCCTGTCACTATCTAACCTGGGGGTCCCTGTCACTATCTAACCTGGGGAGTCCCTGTCGCTATCTAACCTGGGTTGTCCCTGTCACTATCTAACCTGGGGGTCCCTGTCACTATCTAACCTGGGTGTCCCTGTCACTATCTAACCTGGGGGTCGCTGTCACTATCTAACCTGGGGGGTCCCTGTCGCTATCTTACCTGGGGGGTCCCTGTCACGATCTAACCTGGGTGGTCCCTGTCACTATCTAACCTGGGGGTCCCTGTCACTATCTAACCTGGGGGGGTCCCTGTCACTATCTAACCTGGGGGTCGCTGTCACTATCTAACCTGGGGGTCCCTGTCGCTATCTAACCTGGGGGGTCCCTGTCACTATCTAACCTGGGGGTCGCTGTCACTATCTAACCTGGGGGTCGCTGTCACTATCTAACCTGGGGGTCGCTGTCGCTATCTAACCTGGGGGGTCCCTGTCACTATCTAACCTGGGTGGTCCCTGTCGCTATCTAACCTGGGGGGTCCCTGTCGCTATCTAACCTGGGGGATCCCTGTCGCTCTCTAACCTGGGGGGTCCCTGTCGCTATCTAACCTGGGGGGGTCCCTGCCGCTATCTAACCTGGGAGTCGCTGTCACTATCTAACCTGGGGGGTCGCTGTCACTATCTTACCTGGGGGGTCCCTGTCGCTATCTTACCTGGGGGGTCCCTGTCACTATCTAACCTGGGGGCCCCTGTCACTATCTAACCTGGGGGTCGCTGTCACTATCTAACCTGGGGCGTCCCTGTCGCTATCTTACCTGGGGGGTCCCTGTCACGATCTAACCTGGGTGGTCCCTGTCACTATCTAACCTGGGGGTCCCTGTCACTATCTAACCTGGGGGGTCCCTGTCGCTATCTAACCTAGGGGGTCCCAGTCACTATCTAACCTGGGGTGTCCCTGTCACTATCTAACCTGGGGGTCACTGTCACTATCTAACCTGGGGGGTCCCTGTCACTATCTAACCTGGAGGTCCCTGTCACTAACTTGGGGGTCGCTGTCACTATCTAACCTGGGGATCCCTGTCACTATCTAACCTGGGGGGTCCCTGTCACTATCTAACCTGGGTGGTCCCTGTCACTATCTAACCTGGGGGTCCCTGTCACTATCTAACATGGGGGGTCCCTGTCACTATCTAACCTGGGGGTCCCTTTCACTATCTAACCTGGGGGTCGCTGTCACTATCTAACCTGGGGGTCGCTGTCACTATCTAACCTGGGGGTCGCTGTCACTATCTAACCTGGGGGGGTCCCTGTCACTATCTAACCTGGGGGGTCCCTGTCACTATCTAACCTGGGGGGTCCCTGTCACTATCTAACCTGGGGGTCGCTGTCACTATCTAACCTGGGGGTCGCTGTCACTATCTAACCTGGGGGGTCCCTGTCACTATCTAACCTGGGGGTCCCTGTCACTAACCTGGGGGTCGCAGTCACTATCTAACCTGGGGGGTCCCTGTCGCTATCTAACCTGGGGGGTCCCTGTCGCTATCTAACCTGGGGGGGGTCCCTGTCGCTATCTAACCTGGGGGGCGCTTTCACTATCTAACCTGGGGGGTCCCTGTCGCTATCTAACCTGGGGGGTCCCTGTCACTATCTAACCTGGGTGGTCCCTGTCACTATCTAACCTGGGGGTCCCTCTTACTATCTAACCTGGGGTCCCTGTCACTATCTAAACTAGGGGTTGCTGTCACTATCTAACCTGGGGGTCGCTGTCACTATCTAACCTGGGGGGTCCCTGTCGCTATATAACCTGGGGGGTCCCTGTCACTATCTAACCTGGGGGGGGGTCCCTGTCACTATCTAACCTGGGGGGTCCCTGTCGCTATCTAACCTGGGGAGTCCCTGTCACTATCTAACCTGGGGGGTCCCTGTCACTATCTAACCTGGGGGCTCCCTGTCACTATCTAACCTGGGGGTCACTGTCACTATCTATCCTGGGGGGTCCATGTCACTATCTAACCTGGGTGGTCCCTGTCACTATCTAACCTGGGGGTCCCTGTCACTATCTAACCTGGGTGTCCCTGTCACTATCTAACCTGGGGGTCGCTGTCACTATCTAACCTGGGGGGTCCCTGTCGCTATCTTACCTGGGGGGTCCCTGTCACGATCTAACCTGGGTGGTCCCTGTCACTATCTAACCTGGGGGTCCCTGTCACTATCTAACCTGGGGGGGTCCCTGTCACTATCTAACCTGGGGGTCGCTGTCACTATCTAACCTGGGGGTCCCTGTCGCTATCTAACCTGGGGGTCCCTGTCGCTATCTAACCTGGGGGGTCCCTGTCACTATCTAACCTGGGGGTCGCTAACACTATCTAACCTGGGGGTCGCTGTCACTATCTAACCTGGGGGTCGCTGTCACTATCTAACCTGGGGGGTCCCTGTCACTATCTAACCTGGAGGTCCCTGTCACTAACTTGGGGGTCGCTGTCACTATCTAACCTGGGGGTCCCTGTCACTAACTAACCTGGGGGTCGCTGTCACTATCTAACCTGGGTGGTCCCTGTCACTATCTAACCTGGGGGTCCCTCTCACTAACCTGGGGGTCGCTGTCACTATCTAACCTGGGGGTCGCTGTCACTATCTAACCTGGGGGGTCCCTGTCGCTATCTAACCTGGGGGGTCCCTGTCGCTATCTAACCTGGGGGGGTCCCTTTCCCTCTCTAACCTGGGGGGGTCCCTGTCGCTATCTAACCTGGGGGGGGTCCCTGCCGCTATTTAACCTGGGGGTCGCTGTCACTATCTAACCTGGGGGGTCCCTGTCGCTATCTTACCTGCGGGGTCCCTGTCACGATCTAACCTGGGTGGTCCCTGTCACTATCTAACCTGGGGGTCCCTGTCACTATCTAACCTGGGGATCCCTGTCACTATCTAACCTGGGGGTCGCTGTCACTATTTAACCTGGGGGGTCCCTGTCACTATCTAACCTGGGGGTCGCTGTCACTATCTAACCTGGGGGTCCCTGTCACTATCTAACCTGGGGGTCCCTGTCACTAACCTGGGGGTCGCTGTCGCTATCTAACCTGGGGGGTCCCTGTCGCTATCTAACCTAGGGGGTCCCTGTCGCTCTCTAACCTGGGGGGGTCCCTGTCGCTATCTAACCTGGGGGGCGCTGTCACTATCTAACCGGGGGGGTCCCTGTCGCTATCTAACCTGGGGGGTCCCTGTCACAATCTAACCTGGGTGGTCCCTGTCACTATCTAACCTTGGGGTCCCTGTCACGATCTAACCTGGGGGTCCCTCTCACTATCTAACCTGGGGTCCCTGTCACTATCTAAACTGGGGGTTGCTGTCACTATCTAACCTGGGGGTCGCTGTCACTATCTAACCTGGGGGGTCCCTGTCGTTATCTAACCTAGGGGGTCCCTGTCGCTATATAACCTGGGGGGGTCCCTGTCACTATCTAACCTGGGGGGTCCCTGTCGCTATCTAACCTGGGGGGTCCCTGTCACTATCTAACCTGGGGGTCCCTGTCACTATCTAACCTGGGGGTCACTGTCACTATCTAACCTGGGGGGTCCCTGTCACTATCTAACCTGGAGGTCCCTGTCACTAACCTGGGGGTCACTGTCACTATCTAACCTGGGGGGTCCCTGTCGCTATCTAACCTAGGGGGTCCCTGTCGCTATATAACCTGGGGGGGTCCCTGTCACTATCTAACCTGGGGGGGTCCCTGTCACTATCTAACCTGGGGGGTCCCTGTCGCTATCTAACCTGGGGAGTCCCTGTCACTATCTAACCTGGGGGGTCCCTGTCACTATGTAACCTGGGGAGTCCCTGTCACTATCTAACCTGGGTGTCACTGTCACTATCTAACCTGGGGGGTCCATGTCACTATCTAACCTGGAGGTCCCTGTCACTAACTTGGGGGTCGCTGTCACTATCTAACCTGGGGGTCCCTGTCACTATCTAACCTGGGAGGTCCCTGTCACTATCTACCCTGGGTGGTCCTTGTCACTATCTAACCTGGGGGGTCCCTGTCACTATCTAACCTGGTGGTCCCTGTCACTATCTAACCTGGGGGGTCCCTGTCGCTATCTAACCTGGGGGTCTCTGTCGCTATCTAACCTGAGGGTCGCTGTCACTATCTAACCTGGGGGGTTGCTGTCGCTATCTAACCTGGGGGGTCCCTGTCGCTCTCTAGCCTGGGGGGGTCCCTGTCGCTCTCTAGCCTGGGGGGGTCCCTGTCGCTATCTAACCTGGGGGGGTCCCTGCAGCTATCTAACCTGGGGGTCGCTGTCACTATCTAACCTGGGGGGTCCCTGTCGCTATCTTACCTGGGGGGTCCCTGTCACGATCTAACCTGGGTGGTCCCTGTCACTATCTAACCTGGGGGTCCCTGTCACTATCTAACCTGGGGGTCCCTGTCACTATCTAACCTGGGGGTCGCTGTCACTATCTAACCTGGGGGGTCCCTGTCGCTATCTAACCTGGGGGTCCCTGTCGCTATCTAACCTGGGGGGTCCCTGTCACTATCTAACCTGGGGGTCGCTGTCACTATCTAACCTGGGGGTCCCTGTCGCTATCTAACCTGGGGGTTGCTGTCACTATCTAACCTGGGGGGTCCCTGTCGCTATCTAACCTGGGGGGTCCCTGTCATTATCTAACCTGGGTGGTCCCTGTCGCTATCTAACCTGGGGGGTCCCAGTCGCTATCTAACCTGGGGGGTCCCTGTCGCTCTCTAACCTGGGGGGGTCCCTGCCGCTATCTAACCTGGGGGGGTCCCTGCCGCTATCTAACCTGGGGGTCGCTGTCACTATCTAACCTGGGGGGTCACTGTCGCTATCTTACCTGGGGGGTCCCTGTCGCTATCTTACCTGGGGGGTCCCTGTCACTATCTAACCTGGGGGTCCCTGTCACTATCTAACCTGGGGGTCCCTGTCACTATCTAACCTGGGGGTTGCTGTCACTATCTAACCTGGGGGTCGCTGTCACTATCTAACCTGGGGGGTCCCTGTCGCTATCTAACCTAGGGGGTCCCTGTCACTATCTAAAATGGGGTGTCCCTGTCACTATCTAACCTGGGGTGTCCCTGTCACTATCTAACCTGGGGGGTCCCTGTCACTATCTAACCTGGGGGTCACTGTCACTATCTAACCTGGGAGGTCCCTGTCACTATCTAACCTGGAGGTCCCTGTCACTAACTTGGGGGTCGCTGTCACTATCTAACCGGGGGTCCCTGTCACTATCTAACCTGGGGGGTCCCTGTCACTATCTAACCTGGGTGGTCCCTGTCACTATCTAACCTGGGGGTCCCTGTCACTATCTAACCTGGGGGTCCCTGTCACTATCTAACCTGGGGGGTCCCTGTCACTATCTAACCTGGGGGTCCCTGTCACTATCTAACCTGGGGTCCCTGTCACTATCTAACCTGGGGGTCGCTGTCACTATCTAACCTGGGGGTCACTGTCACTATCTAACCTGGGGGGTCCCTGTCACTATCTAACCTGGGGGGTCCCTGTCACTATCTAACCTGGGGGTCGCTGTCACTATCTAACCTGGGGGGTCCCTGTCACTATCTAACCTGGGGGTCCCTGTCACTAACCTGGGGGTCGCAGTCACTATCTAACCTGGGGGGTCCCTGTCGCTATCTAACCTGGGGGGTCCCTGTCACTATCTAACCTTGGGGGGTCCCTGTCGCTCTCTAACCTGGGGGGTCCCTGTCGCTATCTAACCTGGGGGGGGGTCCCTGTCGCTATCTAACCTGGGGGGCGCTGTCATTATCTAACCTGGGGGGTCCCTGTCACTATCTAACCTGGGGGTCCCTGTCACTATCTAACCTGGGGGTCCCTCTTACTATCTAACCTGGGGTCCCTGTCACTATCTAACCTGGGGGTCGCTGTCACTATCTAACCTGGGGAGTCCCTGTCGCTATCTAACCTAGGGGGTCCCTGTCGCTATATAACCTGGGGGGTCCCTGTCACTAACCTGGGGGGGGTACCTGTCACTATCTAACCTGTGGGGTCCCTGTCGCTATCTAACCTGGGGAGTCCCTGTCACTATCTAACCTGGGGGGTCCCTGTCACTATCTAACCTGGGGGGTCCCTGTTACTATCTAACCTGGGGGTCACTGTCACTATCTATCCTTGGGGGTCACTGTCACTATCTATCCTGGGGGGTCCCTGTCACTATCTAACCTGGGTGGTCCCTGTCACTATCTAACCTGGGGGTCCCTGTCACTATCTAACCTGGGTGTCCCTGTCACTATCTAACCTGGGGGGTCCCTGTCGCTATCTAACCTGGGGGTCCCTGTCACTATCTAACCTGGGGGTCGCTGTCGCTATCCAACCTGGGGGGACCCTGTCGCTATCTAACCTGGGGGGTCCCTGTCGCTATCTAACCTGGGGGGGTCCCTGTCGCTCTCTAACCTGGGGGGGTCCCTGTCGCTATCTAACCTGGGGGGTCCCTGTCGCTCTCTAACCTGGGGGGGTCCCTGTCGCTCTCTAACCTAAGGGGTCCCTGTCACGATCTAACCTGGGTGGTCCCTGTCACTATCTAACCTTGGGGTCCCTGTCACTAGCTAACCTGGGGGGGTCCCTGTCACTATCTAACCTGGGGGTCGCTGTCACTATCTAACCTGGGGGGTCCCTGTCGCTATCTAACCTGGGGGTCCCTGTCGCTATCTAAACTGGGGGGTCCCTGTCACTATCTAACCTGGGGGTCGCTGTCACTATCTAACCTGGGGGTCACTGTCACTATCTAACCTGGGGGTCGCTGTCACTATCTAACCTGGGGGGTCCCTGTCACTATCTAACCTGGGGGTCCCTGTCACTAACCTGGGGGTCGCTGTCACTATCTAACCTGGGGGGTCCCTGTCGCTATCCAACCTGGGGGGGTCCCTGTCGCTCTCTAACCTGGGGGGGTCCCTGTCGCTATCTAACCTGGGGGTCGCTGTCACTATATAACCTGGGGGGACCCTGTCACTATCTAACCTGGGTGGTCCCTGTCACTATCTAACCTGGGGGTCCCTGTCACTATCTAACCTGGGGGTCCCTGTCACTATCTAACCTGGGGTCCCTGTCACTATCTAACCTGAGGGTTGCTGTCACTATCTAACCTGGGGGTCGCTGTCACTATCTAACCTGGGAGGTCCCTGTCGCTATCTAACCTAGGGGGTCCCTGTCACTATCTAACCTGGGGGGTCCCTGTCACTATCAAACCTGGGGGGTCCCTATCACTATCTAATCTGGGGGGTCCCTGTCACTATCTAACCTGGGGGTCACTGTCACTATCTAACCTGGGGGGTCCCTGTCACTATCTAACCTGGAGGTCCCTGTCACTAACTTGGGGGTCGCTGTCACTATCTAACCTGGGGGTCCCTGTCACTATCTAACCTGGGGGGTCCCTGTCACTATCTAACCTGGGTGTTTCCTGTCACTATCTAACCTGGGGGTCCCTGTCACTATCTAATCTGGGGGTCCCTGTCACTATCTAACCTGGGGGTCGCTGTCACTATCTAACCTGGGGGGTCCCTGTCGCTATCTAACCTGGGGGTCCCTGTCGCTATCTAACCTGGGGGGTCCCTGTCACTATCTAACCTGGGGGTCGCTGTCACTATCTAACCTGGGGGGTCCCTGTTGCTATCTAACCTGGGGGGTCCCTGTCATAATCTAACCTGGGTGGTCCCTGTCGCTATCTAACCTGGGGGGTCCCAGTCGCTATCTAACCTGGGGGGTCCCTGTCGCTCTCTAACCTGGGGGGGTCCCTGTCGCTATCTAACCTGGGGGGGTCCCTGCCGCTATCTAACCTGGGGGTCGCTGTCACTATCTAACCTGGGGGGTCACTGTCGCTATCTTACCTGGGGGGTCCCTGTCGCTATCTAACCTGGGGGTCCCTGTCGCTATCTGACCTGGGGGTCGCTGTCACTATCTAACCTGGGGGGTCCCTGTCGCTATCTAACCTAGGGGGTCCCTGTCACTATCTAACCTGGGGTGTCCCTGTCACTATCTAACCTGGGGTGTCCCTGTCACTATCTAACCTGGGGGGTCCCTGTCACTATCTAACCTGGGGGTCACTGTCACTATCTAACCTGGGAGGTCCCTGTCACTATCTAACCTGGAGGTCCCTGTCACTAACTTGGGGGTCGCTGTCACTATCTAACCGGGGGTCCCTGTCACTATCTAACCTGGGGGGTCCCTGTCACTATCTAACCTGGGTGGTCCCTGTCACTATCTAACCTGGGGGTCCCTGTCACTATCTAACCTGGGGGACCCTGTCACTATCTAACCTGGGGGGTCCCTGTCACTATCTAACCTGGGGGTCCCTGTCACTATCTAACCTGGGGTCCCTGTCACTATCTAACCTGGGGGTCGCTGTCACTATCTAACCTGGGGGTCACTGTCACTATCTAACCTGGGGGGTCCCTGTCACTATCTAACCTGGGGGGTCCCTGTCACTATCTAACCTGGGGGTCGCTGTCACTATCTAACCTGGGGGGTCCCTGTCACTATCTAACCTGGGGGTCCCTGTCACTAACCTGGGGGTCGCAGTCACTATCTAACCTGGGGGGTCCCTGTCGCTATCTAACCTGGGGGGTCCCTGTCACTATCTAACCTTGGGGGGTCCCTGTCGCTCTCTAACCTGGGGGGTCCCTGTCGCTATCTAACCTGGGGGTGGTCCCTGTCGCTATCTAACCTGGGGGGCGCTGTCATTATCTAACCTGGGGGGTCCCTGTCACTATCTAACCTGGGGGTCCCTGTCACTATCTAACCTGGGGGTCCCTCTTACTATCTAACCTGGGGTCCCTGTCACTATCTAACCTGGGGGTCGCTGTCACTATCTAACCTGGGGAGTCCCTGTCGCTATCTAACCTAGGGGGTCCCTGTCGCTATATAACCTGGGGGGTCCCTGTCACTAACCTGGGGGGGGTACCTGTCACTATCTAACCTGGGGGGTCCCTGTCGCTATCTAACCTGGGGAGTCCCTGTCACTATCTAACCTGGGGGGTCCCTGTCACTATCTAACCTGGGGGGTCACTGTCACTATCTAACCTGGGGGTCACTGTCACTATCTATCCTTGGGGGTCACTGTCACTATCTATCCTGGGGGGTCCCTGTCACTATCTAACCTGGGTGGTCCCTGTCACTATCTAACCTGGGGGTCCCTGTCACTATCTAACCTGGGTGTCCCTGTCACTATCTAACCTGGGGGGTCCCTGTCGCTATCTAACCTGGGGGTCCCTGTCGCTATCTAACCTGGGGGTCGCTGTCGCTATCCAACCTGGGGGGTCCCTGTCGCTATCTAACCTGGGGGTCGCTGTCACTATCTAACCTGGGGGGTCCCTGTCACTATCTAACCTGGGGGTCCCTGTCACTAACCTGGGGGTCGCTGTCACTATCTAACCTGGGGGGTCCCTGTCGCTATCCAACCTGGGGGGGTCCCTGTCGCTCTCTAACCTGGGGGGGTCCCTGTCGCTATCTAACCTGGGGGTCGCTGTCACTATATAACCTGGGGGGACCCTGTCACTATCTAACCTGGGTGGTCCCTGTCACTATCTAACCTGGGGGTCCCTGTCACTATCTAACCTGGGGGTCCCTGTCACTATCTAACCTGGGGTCCCTGTCACTATCTAACCTGAGGGTTGCTGTCACTATCTAACCTGGGGGTCGCTGTCACTATCTAACCTGGGAGGTCCCTGTCGCTATCTAACCTAGGGGGTCCCTGTCACTATCTAACCTGGGGGGTCCCTGTCACTATCAAACCTGGGGGGTCCCTATCACTATCTAATCTGGGGGGTCCCTGTCACTATCTAACCTGGGGGTCACTGTCACTATCTAACCTGGGGGGTCCCTGTCACTATCTAACCTGGAGGTCCCTGTCACTAACTTGGGGGTCGCTGTCACTATCTAACCTGGGGGTCCCTGTCACTATCTAACCTGGGGGGTCCCTGTCACTATCTAACCTGGGTGGTCCCTGTCACTATCTAACCTGGGGGTCCCTGTCACTATCTAACCTGGGGGTCCCTGTCACTATCTAACCTGGGGGTCGCTGTCACTATCTAACCTGGGGGGTCCCTGTCGCTATCTAACCTGGGGGTCCCTGTCGCTATCTAACCTGGGGGGTCCCTGTCACTATCTAACCTGGGGGTCGCTGTCACTATCTAACCTGGGGGTCCCTGTCGCTATCTAACCTGGGGGTTGCTGTCACTATCTAACCTGGGGGGTCCCTGTCGCTATCTAACCTGGGGGGTCCCTGTCATTATCTAACCTGGGTGGTCCCTGTCGCTATCTAACCTGGGGGGTCCCAGTCGCTATCTAACCTGGGGGGTCCCTGTCGCTCTCTAACCTGGGGGGGTCCCTGTCGCTATCTAACCTGGGGGGGTCCCTGCCGCTATCTAACCTGGGGGTCGCTGTCACTATCTAACCTGGGGGGTCACTGTCGCTATCTTACCTGGGGGGTCCCTGTCGCTATCTTACCTGGGGGGTCCCTGTCGCTATCTAACCTGGGGGTCCCTGTCACTATCTAACCTGGGGGTCCCTGTCACTATCTAACCTGGGGGTTGCTGTCACTATCTAACCTGGGGGTCGCTGTCACTATCTAACCTGGGGGGTCCCTGTCGCTATCTAACCTAGGGGGTCCCTGTCACTATCTAACCTGGGGTGTCCCTGTCACTATCTAACCTGGGGTGTCCCTGTCACTATCTAACCTGGGGGGTCCCTGTCACTATCTAACCTGGGGGTCACTGTCACTATCTAACCTGGGAGGTCCCTGTCACTATCTAACCTGGAGGTCCCTGTCACTAACTTGGGGGTCGCTGTCACTATCTAACCGGGGGTCCCTGTCACTATCTAACCTGGGGGGTCCCTGTCACTATCTAACCTGGGTGGTCCCTGTCACTATCTAACCTGGGGGTCCCTGTCACTATCTAACCTGGGGGTCCCTGTCACTATCTAACCTGGGGGGTCCCTGTCACTATCTAACCTGGGGGTCCCTGTCACTATCTAACCTGGGGTCCCTGTCACTATCTAACCTGGGTGTCGCTGTCACTATCTAACCTGGGGGTCACTGTCACTATCTAACCTGGGGGGTCCCTGTCACTATCTAACCTGGGGGGTCCCTGTCACTATCTAACCTGGGGGTCGCTGTCACTATCTAACCTGGGGGGTCCCTGTCACTATCTAACCTGGGGGTCCCTGTCACTAACCTGGGGGTCGCAGTCACTATCTAACCTGGGGGGTCCCTGTCGCTATCTAACCTGGGGGGTCCCTGTCACTATCTAACCTTGGGGGGTCCCTGTCGCTCTCTAACCTGGGGGGTCCCTGTCGCTATCTAACTTGGGGGTGGTCCCTGTCGCTATCTAACCTGGGGGGCGCTGTCATTATCTAACCTGGGGGGTCCCTGTCACTATCTAACCTGGGGGTCCCTGTCACTATCTAACCTGGGGGTCCCTCTTACTATCTAACCTGGGGTCCCTGTCACTATCTAACCTGGGGGTCGCTGTCACTATCTAACCTGGGGAGTCCCTGTCGCTATCTAACCTAGGGGGTCCCTGTCGCTATATAACCTGGGGGGTCCCTGTCACTAACCTGGGGGGGGTACCTGTCACTATCTAACCTGGGGGGTCCCTGTCGCTATCTAACCTGGGGAGTCCCTGTCACTATCTAACCTGGGGGGTCCCTGTCACTATCTAACCTGGGGGGTCACTGTCACTATCTAACCTGGGGGTCACTGTCACTATCTATCCTTGGGGGTCACTGTCACTATCTATCCTGGGGGGTCCCTGTCACTATCTAACCTGGGTGGTCCCTGTCACTATCTAACCTGGGGGTCCCTGTCACTATCTAACCTGGGTGTCCCTGTCACTATCTAACCTGGGGGGTCCCTGTCGCTATCTAACCTGGGGGTCCCTGTCGCTATCTAACCTGGGGGTCGCTGTCGCTATCCAACCTGGGGGGTCCCTGTCGCTATCTAACCTGGGGGGTCCCTGTCGCTATCTAACCTGGGGGGGTCCCTGTCGCTCTCTAACCTGGGGGGGTCCCTGTCGCTATCTAACCTGGGGGTCCCTGTCGCTCTCTAACCTGGGGGGGTCCCTGTCGCTCTCTAACCTGGGGGGTCCCTGTCACGAGCTAACCTGGGTGGTCCCTGTCACTATCTAACCTTGGGGTCCCTGTCACTAGCTAACCTGGGGGGGTCCCTGTCACTATCTAACCTGGGGGTCGCTGTCACTATCTAACCTAGGGGGTCCCTGTCGCTATCTAACCTGGGGGTCCCTGTCGCTATCTAAACTGGGGGGTCCCTGTCACTATCTAACCTGGGGGTCGCTGTCACTATCTAACCTGGGGTTCGCTGTCACTATCTAACCTGGGGGTCGCTGTCACTATCTAACCTGGGGGGTCCCTGTCACTATCTAACCTGGGGGTCCCTGTCACTAACCTGGGGGTCGCTGTCACTATCTAACCTGGGGGGTCCCTGTCGCTATCCAACCTGGGGGGGTCCCTGTCGCTCTCTAACCTGGGGGGGTCCCTGTCGCTATCTAACCTGGAGGTCGCTGTCACTATCTAACCTGGGGGGCCCCTGTTACTATCTAACCTGGGTGGTCCCTGTCACTATCTAACTTGGGGGTCCCTGTCACTATCTAACCTGGGGGTCCCTGTCACTATCTAACCTGGGGTCCCTGTCACTATCTAACCTGAGGGTTGCTGTCACTATCTAACCTGGGGGTCGCTGTCACTATCTAACCTGGGAGGTCCCTGTCGCTATCTAACCTAGGGGGTCCCTGTCACTATCTAACCTGGGGGGTCCCTGTCACTATCAAACCTGGGGGTCGCTGTCGCTATCCAACCTGGGGGGTCCCTGTCGCTATCTAACCTGGGGGTCCCTGTCACTATCTAACCTGGGTGTCCCTGTCACTATCTAACCTGGGGGGTCCCTGTCGCTATCTAACCTGGGGGTCCCTGTCGCTATCTAACCTGGGGGTCGCTGTCGCTATCCAACCTGGGGGGTCCCTGTCGCTATCTAACCTGGGGGGTCCCTGTCGCTATCTAACCTGGGGGGGGCCCTGTCGCTCTCTAACCTGGGGGGGTCCCTGTCGCTATCTAACCTGGGGGGTCCCTGTCGCTCTCTAACCTGGGGGGGTCCCTGTCGCTCTCTAACCTGGGGGGTCCCTGTCACGATCTAACCTGGGTGGTCCCTGTCACTATCTAACCTTGGGGTCCCTGTCACTAGCTAACCTGGGGGGGTCCCTGTCACTATCTAACCTGGGGGTCGCTGTCACTATCTAACCTGGGGGGTCCCTGTCGCTATCTAACCTGGGGGTCCCTGTCGCTATCTAAACTGGGGGGTCCCTGTCACTATCTAACCTGGGGGTCGCTGTCACTATCTAACCTGGGGGTCGCTGTCACTATCTAACCTGGGGGTCGCTGTCACTATCTAACCTGGGGGGTCCCTGTCACTATCTAACCTGGGGGTCCCTGTCACTAACCTGGGGGTCGCTGTCACTATCTAACCTGGGGGGTCCCTGTCGCTATCCAACCTGGGGGGGTCCCTGTCGCTCTCTAACCTGGGGGGGTCCCTGTCGCTATCTAAGCTGGGGGTCGCTGTCACTATCTAACCTGGGGGGCCCCTGTCACTATCTAACCTGGGTGGTCCCTGTCACTATATAACCTGGGGGTCCCTGTCACTATCTAACCTGGGGGTCCCTGTCACTATCTAACCTGGGGTCCCTGTCACTATCTAACCTGAGGGTTGCTGTCACTATCTAACCTGGGGGTCGCTGTCACTATCTAACCTGGGAGGTCCCTGTCGCTATCTAACCTAGGGGGTCCCTGTCACTATCTAACCTGGGGGGTCCCTGTCACTATCAAACCTGGGGGGTCCCTATCACTATCTAATCTGGGGGGTCCCTGTCACTATCTAACCTGGGGGTCACTGTCACTATCTAACCTGGGGGGTCCCTGTCACTATCTAACCTGGAGGTCCCTGTCACTAACTTGGGGGTCGCTGTCACTATCTAACCTGGGGGTCCCTGTCACTATCTAACCTGGGGGGTCCCTGTCACTATCTAACCTGGGTGGTCCCTGTCACTATCTAACCTGGGGGTCCCTGTCACTATCTAACCTGGGGGTCCCTGTCACTATCTAACCTGGGGGGTCCCTGTCACTATCTAACCTGGGGGTCCCTGTCACTATCTAACCTGGGGTCCCTGTCACTATCTAACCTGGGGGTCGCTGTCACTATCTAACCTGGGGGTCGCTGTCACTATCTAACCTGGGGGGTCCCTGTCGCTTTCTAACCTGGGGGGGTCCCTGTCGCTCTCTAACCTGGGGGGGTCCCTGTCGCTATCTAACCTGGGGGGGTCCCTGCCGCTATCTAACCTGGGGGTCGCTGTCACTATCTAACCTGGGGGGTCCCTGTCGCTATCTTACCTGGGGGGTCCCTGTCACGATCTAACCTGGGTGGTCCCTGTCACTATCTAACCTGGGGGTCCCTGTCACTATCTAACCTGGGGGTCGCTGTCACTATCTAACCTGGGGGGTCCCTGTCACTATCTAACCTGGGGGTCCCTGTCGCTATCTAACATGGGGGGTCCCTGTCGCTATCTAACCTCGGGGGTCCCTGTCACTATCTAACCTGGGGGTCGCTGTCACTATCTAACCTGGGGGTCGCTGTCACTATCTAACCTGGGGGTCGCTGTCACTATCTAACCTGGGGGGTCCCTGTCACTACCTAACCTGGGGGTCCCTGTCACTAACCTGGTGGTCGCTGTCACTATCTAACCTGAGGGGTCCCTGTCGCTATCTAACCTTGGGGGTCCCTGTCACTATCTAACCTGGGGGTCGCTGTCACTATCTAACCTGGGGGGTCCCTGTCGCTATCTAACCTGGGGGGTCCCTGTCGCTATCTAACCTGGGGGGGTCCCTGTCGCTCTCTAACCTGGATGGGTCCCTGTCACTATCTAACCTGGGGGGGTCCCTGTCGCTATCTAACCTGGGGGTCGCTGTCATTATCTAACCTGGGGGGTCCCTGTCGCTATCTAACCTGGGGGTCGCTGTCACTATCTAACCTGGGGGGTCCCTGTCGCTATCTAACCTAGGGGGTCCCTGTCGCTATATAACCTGGGGGAGTCCCTGTCACTATCTAACCAGGGGGGGGGGGGTCCCTGTCACTATCTAACCTGGGGGGTCCCTGTCACTATCTAACCTGGGGGTCCCTGTCACTATCTAACCTGGGCGGTCCCTGTCACTATCTAACCTGGGGGGTCCCTGTTACTATCTAACCTGGGGGTCACTGTCACTATCTAACCTGGGGGTTCCCTGTCACTATCTAACCTGGAGGTCCCTGTCACTATCAAACCTGGGGGGTCGCTGTCACTATCTAACCTGGGGGTCCCTGTCACTATCTAACCTGGGGGGTCCCTGTCACTATCTAACCTGAGTGGTCCCTGTCACTATCTAACCTGGGGGTCCCAGTCACTATCTAACCTGAGGGTTCCTGTCACTATCTAACCTGGGGGGTCCCTGTCACTATCTAACCCTGGGGTCGCTGTCACTATCTAACCTGGGGGGTCCCTGTCGCTATCTAACCTAGGGGGTCCCTGTCGCTATATAACCTGGGGGGGTCCCTGTCACTATCTAACCTGGGGGGTCCCTGTCACTATCTAACCTGGGGGTCCCTGTCACTAACCTGGGGTTCGCTGTCACTATCTAACCTGGGGGTCGCTGTCACTATCTAACCTGGGGGGTCCCTGTCGCTATCTAACCTGGGGGGTCCCTGTCACGATCTAACCTGGGTGGTCCCTGTCACTATCTAACCTGGGGGTCCCTGTCACTATCTAACCTGGGGTCCCTGTCACTATCTAACCTGGGGGTCGCTGTCACTATCTAACCTGGGGGGGGGGGGGTCCCTGTCACTATCTAACCTGGGGGTCGCTGTCACTGTCTAACCTGGGGGGTACCTGTAGCTATCTAACCTGGGGGGTCCCTGTCGCTCTCTAACCTGGGGGGGTCCCTGCCGCTATCTAACCTCAGGGTCGCTGTCACTATCTTACCTGGGGGGTCCCTGTCACGATCTAACCTGGGTGGTCCCTGTCACTATCTAACCTGGGTGGTCCCTGTCACTATCTAACCTGGGGTCCCTGTCACTATCTAACCTGGGGGTCGCTGTCACTATCTAACCTGGGGGGGGGGTCCCTGTCACTATTTAACCTGGGGGTCCCTGTCGCTATCTAACCTGGGGGGTCCCTGTCGCTATCTAACATGGGGGGTCCCTGTCACTATCTAACATGGGGGTCCCTGTCGCTATATAACCTGGGAAGTCCCTGTCGCTATCTAACATGGGGGGTCCCTGTCACTATCTAACCTGGGGGGTCGCTGTCACTATCTAACCTGGGGGTCGCTCTCACTATCTAACCTGGGGTCCCTGTCGCTATCTAACCTGGGGGGTCCCTGTCACTATCTAACCTGGGGGTCCCTGTCACTAACCTGGGGGTCGCTGTCACTATCTAACCTGGGGGTCGCTGTCACTATTTAACCTGGGGGGCCATGTCGCTATCTAACCTTGGGGGGTCCCTGTCGCTCTCTAACCTGGGGGGGTCCCTGTCGCTATCTAACCTGGGGGGGTCCGTGCCGCTATCTAACCTGGAGGGTCCCTGTCACTATCTAACCTGGGGGTCCCTGTCACTAACCTGGGGGTCGCTGTCACTATCTAACCTGGGGGTCGCTGTCACTATCTAACCTGGGGGTCCCTGTCGCTATCTAACCTGGGGGGTCCCCTGTCGCTCTTTAACATGTGGGGTCCCTGTCGCTATCTAACATGGGGGGTCCCTGTCACTATCTAACCTGGGGGTCCCTGTCGCTATATAACCTGGGGGGTCCCTGTCGCTATCTAACATGGGGGGTCCCTGTCGCTATCTAACCTGGGGGGGTCCCTGTCGCTCTCTAACCTGGTGGGGTCCCTGTCGCTATCTAACCTGGGGGGGGTCACTGTCGCTCTCTAACCTGGGGGGGTCCCTGTCGCTATCTAACCTGGGGGGGTCCCTGTCGCTATCTAACCTGGGGGGGGGGGTCCCTGCCGCTATCTATCCTGGGGGGTCCCTGTCACTATCTAACCTGGGGGTCCCTGTCACTAACCTGGGGGTCGCTGTCACTATCTAACCTGGGGGTCGCTGTCACTATCTAACCTGGGGGGTCCCTGTCACTATCTAACCTGGGGGGGTCCCTGTCGCTATTTAACCTGGGGGGGGGGTCCCTGTCGCTCTTTAACCTGGGGGGTCCCTGTCGCTATCTAACCTGGGGGTCGTTGTCACTATCTAACCTGGGGGGTCCCTGTCGCTATCTAACCTGGGGGGTCCCTGTCACTATCTAACCTGGGGGTCCCTGTCACTAACCTGGGGGTCGCTGTCACTATCTAACCTGGGGGTCGCTGTCGCTATCTAACCTGGGGGGTCCCTGTTGCTATCTAACCTGGGGGGTCCCTGTCGCTATCTAACTTGGGGGGGTCCCTGTCGCTCTCTAACCTGGGGGGGAGTCCTTGTCGCTATCTAACCTGGGGGGGGTCCCTGCCGCTATCTAACCTGGGGGGTCCCTGTCGCTATCTTACCTGGGGGGTCCCTGTCACGATCTAACCTGGGTGGTCCCTGTCACTATCTAACCTGGGGGGGTCCCTGTCACTATCTAACCTGGGGGTCGCTGTCACTATCTAACCTGGGGGGGGGGGTCCCTGTCACTATCTAACCTGGGGGTCCCTGTCGCTATCTAACCTGGGGGGTCCCTGTCGCTATCTAACATGGGGGGTCCCTGTCGCTATCTAACCTGGGGGGTCGCTGTCACTATCTAACCTGGGGGTCGCTGTCACTATCTAACCTGGGGGTCGCTCTCACTATCTAACCTGGGGTCCCTGTCACTATCTAACCTGGGGGTCGCTGTCACTATCTAACCTGGGGGTCGCTCTCACTATCTAACCTGGGGTCCCTGTCACTATCTAACCTGGGGGTCCCTGTCGCTATCTAACCTGGGGGGTCCCTGTCGCTATCTAACATGGGGGTCCCTGTCACTATCTAACCTGGGGGTCCCTGTCACTAACCTGGGGGTCCCTGTCACTATCTAACCTGGGGGTCGCTGTCACTATCTGACCTGGGGGGTCCCTGTCGCTATCTAACCTGGGGGGTCCCTGTCGCTATCTAACCTGGGGGGGTCCCTGTCGCTCTCTAACCTGGGGGGGTCCCTGTCGCTATCTAACCTGGGGGGGGTCCCTGCCGCTATCTAACCTGGGGGTCGCTGTCACTATCTTACCTGGGGGGTCCCTGTCACGATCTAACCTGGGTGGTCCCTGTCACTATCTAACCTGGGGGTCCCTGTCACTAACCTGGGGGTCGCTGTCACTATCTAACCTGGGGGTCGCTCTCACTATCTAACCTGGGGGTCCCTGTCACTATCTAACCTGTGGGTCCCTGTCGCTATCTAACCTGGGGGGTCCCTGTCGCTATCTAACATGGGGGGGTCCCTGTCGCTATCTAACCTGGGGGGTCCCTGTCGCTATCTAACCTGGGGGGGTCTCTGTCGCGCTCTAACCTGGGGGGGTCCCTGTCGCTATCTAACCTGGGGGGGTCCCTGTCACTATCTAACCTGGGGGTCCCTGTCGCTATCTAACCTGGGGGGTCCCTGTCACTATCTAACCTGGGGGTCGCTGTCACTATCTAACCTGGGGGGTCCCTGTCACGATCTAACCTGGGTGGTCTCTGTCACTATCTAACCTGGGGGTCCCTGTCACTATCTAACCTGGGGGTCGCTGTCACTATCTAACCTGGGGGGTCCCTGTCACTATCTAACCTGGGGGTCCCTGTCGCTATCTAACCTGGGGGGTCCCTGTCGCTATCTAACATGGGGGGTCCCTGTCGCTATTTAACCTGGGGGGTCCCTGTCACTATCTAACCTGGGGGTCGCTGTCACTATCTAACCTGGGGGGTCCCTGTCACTATCTAACCTGGGGGTCCCTGTCGCTATCTAACCTGGGGGGTCCCTGTCGCTATCTAACCTGGGGGGTCCCTGTCGCTATCTAACCTGGGGGGTCCCTGTCACTATCTAACCTGGGGGTCGCTGTCATTATCTAACCTGGGGGTCGCTGTCACTATCTAACCTGGGGGGTCCCTGTCACTATCTAACCTGGGGGTCCCTGTCACTAACCTTGGGGTCGCTGTCACTATCTAACCTGGGGGGTCCCTGTCGCTAACTAACCTGGGGGGTCCCTGTCGCTATCTAACCTGGGGGGGTTGCTGTCGCTATCTAACCTGGGGGGGGGTCCCTGTCACTATCTAAACTGGGGGGTCCCTGTCACTATCAAACCTGGGGGGTCCCTATCACTATCTAATCTGGGGGGTCCCTGTCGCTATCTAACCTGGGGGTCACTGTCACTATCTAACCTGGGGGGTCCCTGTCACTATCTAACCTGGAGGTCCCTGTCACTAACTTGGGGGTCGCTGTCACTATCTAACCTGGGGGGTCCCTGTCACTATCTAACCTGGGTGGTCCCTGTCACTATCTAACCTGGGGGTCCCTGTCACTATCTAACCTGGGGGTCCCTGTCACTATCTAACCTGGGGGTCCCTGTCACTATCTAACCTGGGGTCCCTGTCACTATCTAACCTGGGGTCCCTGTCACTATCTAACCTGGGGGTCGCTGTCACTATCTAACCTGGGGGTCGCTGTCACTATCTAACCTGGGGGGTCCTTGTCACTATCTAACCTGGGGGTCCCTGTCACTAACCTGGGGGTCGCTGCCACTATCTAACCTGGGGGTCGCTGTCACTATCTAACCTGGGGGGTCCCTGTCGCTTTCTAACCTGGGGGGGTCCCTGTCGATCCCTAACCTGGGGGGGTCCCTGTCGCTATCTAACCTGGGGGGGGGCCCCTGTCGCTATCTAACCTGGGGGGTCCCTGTCACTATCTAACCTGGGGGGTCGCTGTCACTATCTAACCTGGAGGTCCCTGTCACTAACCTGGGGGTCCCTGTCACTATCTAACCTGGGGGGTCCCTGTCACTATCTAACCTGGGTGGTCCCTGTCACTATCTAACCTGGGTGGTCCCTGTCACTATCTAACCTGGGGGTCCCTGTCACTATCTAACCTGGGGGTCCCTGTCACTATCTAACCTGGGGGTCCCTGTCACTATCTAACCTGGGGTCCCTGTCACTATCTAACCTGGGGGTTGCTGTCACTATCTAACCTGGGGGGTCCCTGTCACTATCTAACCTAGGGGGTCCCTGTCGCTATATAACCTGGGGGGGGGGGTCCCTGTCACTATCTAACCTGGGGGGGGGGGCCTGTAGCTATCTAACCTGGGGGGTCCCTGTCACTATCTAACTTGGGGGGTCGCTGTCACTATCTAACCTGGAGGTCCCTGTCACTAACTTGAGGGTCGCTGTCACTATCTAACCTGGGGGGTCCCTGTCACTATCTTACCTGGGTGGTCCCTGTCACTATCTAACCTGGGGGTCCCTGTCATTATCTAACCTGGGGGTCCCTGTCACTATCTAACCTGGGGGGTCCCTGTCACTATCTAACCTGGGGGTCCCTGTCACTATCTAACCTGGGGGTCACTGTCACTATTTAACCTGGGGGGTCCCTGCCACTATCTAACCTGGAGGTCCCTGTCACTATCTAACCTGGGGGGGGGGGCCCTGTCGCTATCTAACCTGGGGGGTCCCTGTCGCTATCTAACCTGGGGGGTCCCTGTCACTATCTAACCTGGGGGGTCCCTGTCACTATCTAACCTGGGGGGTCCCTGTCACTATCTAACCTGGGGGGTCGCTGTCGCTATCTAACCTGGGGGGTCCCTTTCACTATCTAACCTGGGGGTCGCTGTCACTATCTAACCTGGGGGGTCCCTGTCGCTATCTAACCTAGGGGTCCCTGTCGCTATATAACCTGGGGGGGTCCCTGTCACTATCTAACCTCGGGGGGGGGGGGGCCCTGTCGCTATCTAACCTGGGGGGTCCCTGTCGCTATCTAACCTGGGGGGTCCCTGTCACTATCTAACCTGGGAGGTCCCTGTCACTATCTAACCTGGGGGGTCCCTGTCACTATCTAACCTGGGGGGTCCCTGTCACTATCTAACCTGCGGGGGGTCCCTGTCACTATCTAACCTGGGAGGTCCCTGTCACTATCTAACCTGGGGGGTCCCTGTCACTATCTAACCTGGGGGGTCCCTGTCACTATCTAACCTGGGGGGGGGGTCCCTGTCACTATCTAACCTGGGGAGGGGCCCTGTCGCTATCTAACCTGGGGGGTCCCTGTCGCTATCTAACCTGGGGGGTCCGTGTCGCTATCTAACCTGGGGGTTCCCTGTCACTATCTAACCTGGGGGGTCCCTGTCACTATCTAACCTGGGGGGTCCCTGCCACTATCTAACCTGGGTGGTCCCTGTCACTATCTAACCTGGTGGTCCCTGTCACTATCTAACCGGGGGTCCCTGTCACTATCTAACCTGGGGGTCCCTCTCACTATCTAACCTGGGGTCCCTGTCACTATCTAACCTGGGGGTTGCTGTCACTATCTAACCTGGGGGTCCCTGTCACTATCTAACCTGGGGGTCCCTGTCACTATCTAACCTGGGGGGTCCCTGTCACTATCTAACCTGGGGGGTCCCTGTCACTATCTAACCTGCGGGGGGTACCTGTCACTATCTAACCTGGGAGGTCCCTGTCACTATCTAACCTGGGGGGTCCCTGTCACTATCTAACCTGGGGGGTCCCTGTCACTATCTAACCTGGGGGGGGGGGGGTCCCTGTCACTATCTAACCTGGGGGAGGGGCCCTGTCGCTATCTAACCTGGGGGGTCCCTGTCGCTATCTAACCTGGGGGGTCCCTGTCGCTATCTAACCTGGGGGGTCCCTGTCACTATCTAACCTGGGGGGTCCCTGCCACTATCTAACCTGGGTGGTCCCTTTCACTATCTAACCTGGTGGTCCCTGTCACTATCTAACCTGGGGGTCCCTGTCACTATCTAACCTGGGGGTCCCTCTCACTATCTAACCTGGGGTCCCTGTCACTATCTAACCTGGGGGTTGCTGTCACTATCTAACCTGGGGGTCCCTGTCACTATCTAACCTGGGGGTCCCTGTCGCTATCTGACCTGGGGGGTCCCTGTCGCTATCTAACATGGGGGGGGTCCCTGTCGCTATCTAACCTGGGGGGTCCCTGACGCTATCTAACTTCGGGGGTCCCTGTCACTATCTAACCTGGGGGGTCCCTGTCACTATCTAACCTGGGGGTCCGTGTCACTAACCTGGGGGTCGCTGTCACTATCTAACCTGGAGGGTCCCTTTCACTATCTAACCCGGGGGTCCCTGTCACTATCTAACCTGGGGGTCGCTGTCACTATCTAACCTGGGGGGTCCCTGTCGCTATCTAACCTGGGGGGGTCCCTGTCGCTATCTAACCTGGGGGGGTCCCTGTCGCTCTCTAACCTGGGGGGTCCCTGTCGCTCTGTAACCTGGGGGGTCCCTGTCACTATCTAACCTGGGGGTCCCTGTCACTATCTAACCTGGGGGTCACTGTCACTATCTAACCTGGGGGGTCCCTGTCACTATCTAACCTGGAGGTCCCTGTCACTAACTTGGGGGTCCCTGTCACTATCTAACCTGGGGGTCCCTGTCACTATCTAACTGGGGGGTCCCTGTCACTATCTAACCTGGGCGTCGCTGTCACTATCTAACCTGGAGGGTCCCTGTCACTATCTAACCTGGGGGTCCCTTTCGCTATCTAACCTGGGGGTCCCTGTCGCTATCTAACATGGGGGGTCCCTGTCGCTATCTAACCTGGGGGGTCCCTCTCGCTATCTAACCTGGGGGTCGCTGTCACTATCTAACCTGGGGGTCCCTGTCATTATCTAACCTGGGGGTCCCTGTCACTATCTAACCTGGGGGTCCCTGTCACTATCTAACCTGGGGGTCACTGTCACTATCTAACCTGGGGGGTCCCTGTCACTATCTAACCTGGAGGTCCCTGTCACTAACTTGGGGGTCCCTGTCACTATCTAACCTGGGGGGTCCCTGTCACTATCTAACCTGGGGGGTCCCTGTCACTATCTAACCTGGGGGGGTCCCTGTCACTATCTAACCTGGGGGGGGGGCCCTGTCGCTATCTAACCTGGGGGGTCCCTGTCGCTATCTAACCTGGGGGGTCCCTGTCACTATCTAACCTGGGGGGTCCCTGTCACTATCTAACCTGGGGGGTCCCTGTCACTATCTAACCTGGGTGGTCCCTGTCACTATCTAACCTGGGGGTCCCTCTCACTATCTAACCTGGGGTCCCTGTCACTATCTAACCTGGAGGTTGCTGTCACTATCTAACCTGGGGGGTCCCTGTCACTATCTAACCTAGGGGGTCCCTGTCGCTAAATAACCTGGGGGAGTCCCTGTCACTATCTAACCTGGGGGGGGCCCCTGTCGCTATCTAACCTGGGGGGTCCCTGTCGCTATCTAACCTGGGGGGTCGCTGTCACTATCTAACCTGGAGGTCCCTGTCACTAACCTGGGGGTCCCTGTCACTATCTAACCTGGGGGTCCCTGTCACTATCTAACCTGGGGGGTCCCTGTCACTATCTAACCTGGGTGGTCCCTGTCACTATCTAACCTGGGGGTTCCTGTCATTATCTAACCTGGGGGGTCCCTGTCACTATCTAACCTGGGGGTCACTGTCACTATCTAACCTGGGGGGTCCCTGTCACTATCTAACCTGGAGGTCCCTGTCACTAACTTGGGGGTCCCTGTCACTATCTAACCTGGGGGTCACTGTCACTATGTAACCTGGGGGTCGCTGTCACTATCTAACGTGGGGTTCGCTCTCACTATCTAACCTGGGGGTCCCTGTCACTATCTAACCTGGGGGTCTCTGTCACTATCTAACCTGGGGGTCCCTGTCACTATCTAACCTGGGGGTCGCTGTCACTATCTAACCTGGGGGGTCCCTGTCACTATCTAACCTGGGGGGTCCCTGTCACTATCTAACCTGGGGGTCGCTGTCACTATCTAACCTGGGGGGTGCCTGTCGCTATCTAACCTGGGGGGGTCCCTGTCGCTCTCTAACCTGGGGGGGTCCCTGTCGCTCTCTAACCTGGGGGGGTCCCTGTCGCTATCTAACCTGGGGGGGGGGTCCCTGCCGCTATCTAACCTGGGGGTCGCTGTCGCTATCTAACCTGAGGGGTCCCTGTCACTATCTAACCGGGGGGTCCCTGTCGCTATCTAACCTGGGGGGTCGCTGTCGCTATCTAACCTGGGGGTCGCTGTCACTATCTAACCTGGGGGTCGCTGTCACTATCTAACCTGGGGGGTCCCTGTCACTATCTAACCTGGGGGTCCCTGTCACTAACCTGGGGGTCGCTGTCACTATCTAACCTGGGGGTCGCTGTCACTATCTAACCTGGGGGTCGCTCTCACTATCTAACCTGGGGGTCCCTGTCACTATCTAACCTGGGGGTCCCTGTTGCTATCTAACCTGGGGGTCCCTGTCGCTCTCTAACCTGGGGGGTCCCTGTCGCTATCTAACCTGGGGGGGGGGGGTCCCTGCCGCTATCTAACCTGGGGGGTCCCTGTCACTATCTAACCTGGGAGGTCCCTGTCACTATCTAACCTGGGGGGTCCCTGTCACTATCTAACCTGGGGGGTCCCTGTCACTATCTAACTTGGGGGGGGGGGGTCCCTGTTACTATCTAACCTGGGGGGTCCCTGTCACTATCTAACCTGGGGGGGTCCCTGTCACTATCTAACCTGGGGGGGGGCCCTGTCGCTATCTAACCTGGGGGGTCCCTGTCGCTATCTAACCTGGGGGGTCCCTGTCACTATCTAACCTGGGGGGTCCCTGTCACTATCTAAACTGGGGGGTCCCTGTCACTATCTAACCTGGGTGGTCCCTGTCACTATCTAACCTGGGGGTCCCTGTCACTATCTAACCTGGGGGTCCCTCTCACTATCTAACCTGGGGTCCCTGTCACTATCTAACCTGGGGGGTCCCTGTCACTATCTAACCTGGGGGGTCCCTGTCACTATCTAACCTAGGGGGTCCCTGTCGCTATATAACCTGGGGGGGCCCCTGTCGCTATCTAACCTGGGGGGTCCCTGTCACTATCTAACCTGGGGGGTCGCTGTCACTATCTAACCTGGAGGTCCCTGTCACTAACCTGGGGGTCCCTGTCACTATCTAACCTGGGAGGTCCCTGTCACTATCTAACCTGGGGGTTCCTGTCATTATCTAACCTGGGGGGTCCCTGTCACTATCTAACCTAGGGGTCCCTGTCACTATCTAACCTGGGGGTCACTGTCACTATCTAACCTGGGGGGTCCCTGTCACTATCTAACCTGGAGGTCCCTGTCACTAACTTGGGGGTCCCTGTCACTATCTAACCTGGGGGTCGCTGTCACTATCTAACCTGGGGGTCGCTGTCACTATCTAACCTGGGGTTCGCTCTCACTATCTAACCTGGGGGTCCCTGTCACTATCTAACCTGAGGGTCCCTGTCACTATCTAACCTGGGGGTCCCTGTCACTATCTAACCTGGGGGTCGCTGTCACTATCTAACCTGGGGGGTCCCTGTCACTATCTAACCTGGGGGTCCCTGTCGCTATCTAACCTGGGGGTCCCTGTCGCTATATAACATGGGGGGTCCCTGTCGCTATCTAACCTGGGGGGTCCCTCTCACTATCTAACCTGGGGGTCGCTGTCACTATCTAACCTGGGGGTCCCTGTCATTATCTAACCTGGGGGTCCCTGTCACTATCTAACCTGGGGGGTCCCTGTCACTATCTAACCTGGGGGGGTCTCTGTCGCTCTCTAACCTGGGGGGGTCCCTGTCGCTATCTAACCTGGGGGGGTCCCTGTCACTATCTAACCTGGGGGTCCCTGTCGCTATCTAACCTGGGGGGTCCCTGTCACTATCTAACCTGGGGGTCGCTGTCACTATCTAACCTGGGGGGTCCCTGTCACGATCTAACCTGGGTGGTCCCTGTCACTATCTAACCTGGGGGTCCCTGTCACTATCTAACCTGGGGGTCGCTGTCACTATCTAACCTGGGGGGTCCCTGTCACTATCTAACCTGGGGGTCCCTGTCGCTATCTAACCTGGGGGGTCCCTGTCGCTATCTAACATGGGGGGTCCCTGTCGCTATTTAACCTGGGGGGTCCCTGTCACTATCTAACCTGGGGGTCGCTGTCACTATCTAACCTGGGGGGTCCCTGTCGCTATCTAACCTGGGGGTCCCTGTCGCTATCTAACCTGGGGGGTCCCTGTCGCTATCTAACCTGGGGGGTCCCTGTCGCTATCTAACCTGGGGGGTCCCTGTCACTATCTAACCTGGGGGTCGCTGTCATTATCTAACCTGGGGGTCGCTGTCACTATCTAATCTGGGGGGTCCCTGTCACTATCTAACCTGGGGGTCCCTGTAACTAACCTTGGGGTCGCTGTCACTATCTAACCTGGGGGGGTCCCTGTCGCTAACTAACCTGGGGGGTCCCTGTCGCTATCTAACCTGGGGGGGTCCCTGTCGCTATCTAACCTGGGGGGGGGGTCCCTGTCACTATCTAACCTGGGGGGTCCCTGTCACTATCAAACCTGGGGGGTCCCTATCACTATCTAATCTGGGGGGTCCCTGTCACTATCTAACCTGGGGGTCACTGTCACTATCTAACCTGGGGGGTCCCTGTCACTATCTAACCTGGAGGTCCCTGTCACTAACTTGGGGGTCGCTGTCACTATCTAACCTGGGGGTCCCTGTCACTATCTAACCTGGGGGGTCCCTGTCGCTATTTAACCTGGGGGGTCCCTGTCACTATCTAACCTGGGGGTCGCTGTCACTATCTAACCTGGGGGGTCCCTGTCGCTATCTAACCTGGGGGTCCCTGTCGCTATCTAACCTGGGGGGTCCCTGTCGCTATCTAACCTGGGGGGTCCCTGTCGCTATCTAACCTGGGGGGTCCCTGTCACTATCTAACCTGGGGGTCGCTGTCATTATCTAACCTGGGGGTCGCTGTCACTATCTAATCTGGGGGGTCCCTGTCACTATCTAACCTGGGGGTCCCTGTCACTAACCTTGGGGTCGCTGTCACTATCTAACCTGGGGGGGTCCCTGTCGCTAACTAACCTGGGGGGTCCCTGTCGCTATCTAACCTGGGGGGGTCCCTGTCGCTATCTAACCTGGGGGGGGGTCCCTGTCACTATCTAACCTGGGGGGTCCCTGTCACTATCAAACCTGGGGGGTCCCTATCACTATCTAATCTGGGGGGTCCCTGTCACTATCTAACCTGGGGGTCACTGTCACTATCTAACCTGGGGGGTCCCTGTCACTATCTAACCTGGAGGTCCCTGTCACTAACTTGGGGGTCGCTGTCACTATCTAACCTGGGGGTCCCTGTCACTATCTAACCTGGGGGGTCCCTGTCACTATCTAACCTGGGTGGTCCCTGTCACTATCTAACCTGGGGGTCCCTGTCACTATCTAACCTGGGGGTCCCTGTCACTATCTAACCTGGGGGGTCCCTGTCACTATCTAACCTGGGGGTCCCTGTCACTATCTAACCTGGGGTCCCTGTCACTATCTAACCTGGGGTCCCTGTCACTATCTAACCTGGGGGTCGCTGTCACTATCTAACCTGGGGGTCGCTGTCACTATCTAACCTGGGGGGTCCTTGTCACTATCTAACCTGGGGGTCCCTGTCACTAACCTGGGGGTCGCTGTCACTATCTAACCTGGGGGTCGCTGTCACTATCTAACCTGGGGGGTCCCTGTCGCTTTCTAACCTGGGGGGGTCCCTGTCGATCCCTAACCTGGGGGGGTCCCTGTCGCTATCTAACCTGGGGGAGGGGCCCCTGTCGCTATCTAACCTGGGGGGTCCCTGTCACTATCTAACCTGGGGGGTCGCTGTCACTATCTAACCTGGAGGTCCCTGTCACTAACCTGGGGGTCCCTGTCACTATCTAACCTGGGGGGTCCCTGTCACTATCTAACCTGGGTGGTCCCTGTCACTATCTAACCTGGGTGGTCCCTGTCACTATCTAACCTGGGGGTCCCTGTCACTATCTAACCTGGGGGTCCCTGTCACTATCTAACCTGGGGGTCCCTGTCACTATCTAACCTGGGGTCCCTGTCACTATCTAACCTGGGGGTTGCTGTCACTATCTAACCTGGGGGGTCCCTGTCACTATCTAACCTAGGGGGTCCCTGTCGCTATATAACCTGGGGGGGGTCCCTGTCACTATCTAACCTGGGGGGGCCCTGTCGCTATCTAACCTGGGGGGTCCCTGTCACTATCTAACCTGGGGGGTCGCTGTCACTATCTAACCTGGAGGTCCCTGTCACTAACTTGAGGGTCGCTGTCACTATCTAACCTGGGGGGTCCCTGTCACTATCTTACCTGGGTGGTCCCTGTCACTATCTAACCTGGGGGTCCCTGTCATTATCTAACCTGGGGGTCCCTGTCACTATCTAACCTGGGGGGTCCCTGTCACTATCTAACCTGGGGGTCCCTGTCACTATCTAACCTGGGGGTCACTGTCACTATTTAACCTGGGGGGTCCCTGCCACTATCTAACCTGGAGGTCCCTGTCACTATCTAACCTGGGGGGGTCCCTGTCACTATCTAACCTGGGGGGGGGGCCTGTCGCTATCTAACCTGGGGGGTCCCTGTCGCTATCTAACCTGGGGGGTCCCTGTCACTATCTAACCTGGGGGGTCCCTGTCACTATCTAACCTGGGGGGTCCCTGTCACTATCTAACCTGGGGGGTCGCTGTCGCTATCTAACCTGGGGGGTCCCTTTCACTATCTAACCTGGGGGTCGCTGTCACTATCTAACCTGGGGGGTCCCTGTCGCTATCTAACCTAGGGGTCCCTGTCGCTATATAACCTGGGGGGGTCCCTGCCACTATCTAACCTGGAGGTCCCTGTCACTATCTAACCTGGGGGGGTCCCTGTCACTATCTAACCTGGGGGGGGGCCCTGTCGCTATCTAACCTGGGGGGTCCCTGTCGCTATCTAACCTGGGGGGTCCCTGTCACTATCTAACCTGGGGGGTCCCTGTTACTATCTAACCTGGGGGGTCCCTGTCACTATCTAACCTGGGGGGTCGCTGTCGCTATCTAACCTGGGGGGTCCCTTTCACTATCTAACCTGGGGGTCGCTGTCACTATCTAACCTGGGGGGTCCCTGTCGCTATCTAACCTAGGGGTCCCTGTCACTATCTAACCTGGGGGTCCCTGTCACTATCTAACCTGGGGGTCACTGTCACTATCTAACCTGGGGGGTCCCTGTCACTATCTAACCTGGAGGTCCCTGTCACTAACTTGGGGGGCCCTGTCGCTATCTAACCTGGGGGGTCCCTGTCGCTATCTAACCTGGGGGGTCCCTGTCACTATCTAACCTGGGAGGTCCCTGTCACTATCTAACCTGGGGGGTCCCTGTCACTATCTAACCTGGGGGGTCCCTGTCACTATCTAACCTGCGGGGGGTCCCTGTCACTATCTAACCTGGGAGGTCCCTGTCACTATCAAACCTGGGGGGTCCCTGTCACTATCTAACCTGGGGGGTCCCTGTCACTATCTAACCTGGGGGGGGGTCCCTGTCACTATCTAACCTGGGGGAGGGGCCCTGTCGCTATCTAACCTGGGGGGTCCCTGTCGCTATCTAACCTGGGGGGTCCGTGTCGCTATCTAACCTGGGGGGTCCCTGTCACTATCTAACCTGGGGGGTCCCTGTCACTATCTAACCTGGGGGGTCCCTGCCACTATCTAACCTGGGTGGTCCCTGTCACTATCTAACCTGGTGGTCCCTGTCACTATCTAACCGGGGGTCCCTGTCACTATCTAACCTGGGGGTCCCTCTCACTATCTAACCTGGGGTCCCTGTCACTATCTAACCTGGGGGTTGCTGTCACTATCTAACCTGGGGGTCCCTGTCACTATCTAACCTGGGGGTCCCTGTCACTATCTAACCTGGGGGGTCCCTGTCACTATCTAACCTGGGGGGTCCCTGTCACTATCTAACCTGCGGGGGGTCCCTGTCACTATCTAACCTGGGAGGTCCCTGTCACTATCTAACCTGGGGGGTCCCTGTCACTATCTAACCTGGGGGGTCCCTGTCACTATCTAACCTGGGGGGGGGGGGTCCCTGTCACTATCTAACCTGGGGGAGGGGCCCTGTCGCTATCTAACCTGGGGGGTCCCTGTCACTATCTAACCTGGGGGGTCCCTGTCGCTATCTAACCTGGGGGGTCCCTGTCACTATCTAACCTGGGGGGTCCCTGTCACTATCTAACCTGGGGGGTCCCTGCCACTATCTAACCTGGGTGGTCCCTTTCACTATCTAACCTGGTGGTCCCTGTCACTATCTAACCTGGGGGTCCCTGTCACTATCTAACCTGGGGGTCCCTCTCACTATCTAACCTGGGGTCCCTGTCACTATCTAACCTGGGGGTTGCTGTCACTATCTAACCTGGGGGTCCCTGTCACTATCTAACCTGGGGGTCCCTGTCGCTATCTGACCTGGGGGGTCCCTGTCGCTATCTAACCTGGGGGGTCCCTGACGCTATCTAACTTCGGGGGTCCCTGTCACTATCTAACCTGGGGGGTCCCTGTCACTATCTAACCTGGGGGTCCGTGTCACTAACCTGGGGGTCGCTGTCACTATCTAACCTGGAGGGTCCCTTTCACTATCTAACCTGGGGGTCCCTGTCACTATCTAACCTGGGGGTCGCTGTCACTATCTAACCTGGGGGGTCCCTGTCGCTATCTAACCTGGGGGGGTCCCTGTCGCTATCTAACCTGGGGGGGTCCCTGTCGCTCTCTAACCTGGGGGGTCCCTGTCGCTCTGTAACCTGGGGGGTCCCTGTCACTATCTAACCTGGGGGTCCCTGTCACTATCTAACCTGGGGGTCACTGTCACTATCTAACCTGGGGGGTCCCTGTCACTATCTAACCTGGAGGTCCCTGTCACTAACTTGGGGGTCCCTGTCACTATCTAACCTGGGGGTCCCTGTCACTATCTAACCTGGGGGTCCCTGTCACTATCTAACTTGGGGGTCCCTGTCACTATCTAACCTGGGCGTCGCTGTCACTATCTAACCTGGAGGGTCCCTGTCACTATCTAACCTGGGGGTCCCTGTCGCTATCTAACCTGGGGGTCCCTGTCGCTATCTAACATGGGGGGTCCCTGTCGCTATCTAACCTGGGGGGTCCCTGTCGCTATCTAACCTGGGGGTCGCTGTCACTATCTAACCTGGGGGTCCCTGTCATTATCTAACCTGGGGGTCCCTGTCACTATCTAACCTGGGGGGTCCCTGTCACTATCTAACCTGGGGGTCCCTGTCACTATCTAACCTGGGGGTCACTGTCACTATCTAACCTGGGGGGTCCCTGTCACTATCTAACCTGGAGGTCCCTTTCACTAACTTGGGGGTCCCTGTCACTATCTAACCTGGGGGGTCCCTGTCACTATCTAACCTGGGGGGTCCCTGTCACTATCTAACCTGGGGGGTCCCTGTCACTATCTAACCTGGGGGGGTCCCTGTCACTATCTAACCTGGGGGGGGGGGGGCCCTGTCGCTATCTAACCTGGGGGGTCCCTGTCGCTATCTAACCTGGGGGGTCCCTGTCACTATCTAACCTGGGGGGTCCCTGTCACTATCTAACCTGGGGGGTCCCTGTCACTATCTAACCTGGGTGGTCCCTGTCACTATCTAACCTGGGGGTCCCTCTCACTATCTAACCTGGGGTCCCTGTCACTATCTAACCTGGAGGTTGCTGTCACTATCTAACCTGGGGGGTCCCTGTCACTATCTAACCTGGAGGTCCCTGTCACTAACTTGGGGGTCCCTGTTACTATCTAACCTGGGGGTCACTGTCACTATGTAACCTGGGGGTCGCTGTCACTATCTAACGTGGGGTTCGCTCTCACTATCTAACCTGGGGGTCCCTGTCACTATCTAACCTGGGGGTCCCTGTCACTATCTAACCTGGGGGTCCCTGTCACTATCTAACCTGGGGGTCGCTGTCACTATCTAACCTGGGGGGTCCCTGTCACTATCTAACCTGGGGGTCCCTGTCGCTATCTAACCTGGGGGTCCCTGTCGCTATCTAACATGGGGGGTCCCTGTCGCTATCTAACCTGGGGGGTCCCTGTCACTATCTAACCTGGGGGTCGCTGTCACTATCTAACCTGGGGGGTGCCT
The DNA here is from genome assembly GCF_040937935.1 of Hyperolius riggenbachi. Lineage (NCBI taxonomy): Eukaryota > Metazoa > Chordata > Amphibia > Anura > Hyperoliidae > Hyperolius > Hyperolius riggenbachi. The sequence continues at coordinate 170,998,712 of NC_090655.1, forward strand.
GTCGCTATCTAACCTGGGGGGGTCCCTGTCGCTCTCTAACCTGGGGGGGTCCCTGTCGCTCTCTAACCTGGGGGGGTCCCTGTCGCTATCTAACCTGGGGGGGTCCCTGCCGCTATCTAACCTGGGGGTCGCTGTCGCTATCTAACCTGAGGGGTCCCTGTCACTATCTAACCGGGGGGTCCCTGTCGCTATCTAACCTGGGGGGTCGCTGTCGCTATCTAACCTGGGGGTCGCTGTCACTATCTTACCTGGGGGTCGCTGTCACTATCTAACCTGGGGGGTCCCTGTCACTATCTAACCTGGGGGTCCCTGTCACTAACCTGGGGGTCCCTGTCACTATCTAACCTGGGGGTCGCTGTCACTATCTAACCTGGGGGTCGCTCTCACTATCTAACCTGGGGGTCCCTGTCACTATCTAACCTGGGGGTCCCTGTTGCTATCTAACCTGGGGGGTCCCTGTCGCTCTCTAACCTGGGGGGTCCCTGTCGCTATCTAACCTGGGGGGGGGGTCCCTGCCGCTATCTAACCTGGGGGGTCCCTGTCACTATCTAACCTGGGAGGTCCCTGTCACTATCTAACCTGGGGGGTCCCTGTCACTATCTAACCTGGTGGGGGGGGGGTCCCTGTTACTATCTAACCTGGGGGGTCCCTGTCACTATCTAACCTGGGGGGGTCCCTGTCACTATCTAACCTGGGGGGGGGGGCCTGTCGCTATCTAACCTGGGGGGTCCCTGTCGCTATCTAACCTGGGGGGTCCCTGTCACTATCTAACCTGGGGGGTCCCTGTCACTATCTAACCTGGGGGGTCCCTGTCACTATCTAACCTGGGTGGTCCCTGTCACTATCTAACCTGGGGGTCCCTGTCACTATCTAACCTGGGGGTCCCTCTCACTATCTAACCTGGGGTCCCTGTCACTATCTAACCTGGGGGGTCCCTGTCACTATCTAACCTGGGGGGTCCCTGTCACTATCTAACCTAGGGGGTCCCTGTCGCTATATAACCTGGGGGGGCCCCTGTCGCTATCTAACCTGGGGGGTCCCTGTCACTATCTAACCTGGGGGGTCGCTGTCACTATCTAACCTGGAGGTCCCTGTCACTAACCTGGGGGTCCCTGTCACTATCTAACCTGGGGGTCCCTGTCACTATCTAACCTGGGTGGTCCCTGTCACTATCTAACCTGGGGGTTCCTGTCATTATCTAACCTGGGGGGTCCCTGTCACTATCTAACCTAGGGGTCCCTGTCACTATCTAACCTGGGGGTCACTGTCACTATCTAACCTGGGGGGTCCCTGTCACTATCTAACCTGGAGGTCCCTGTCACTAACTTGGGGGTCCCTGTCACTATCTAACCTGGGGGTCGCTGTCACTATCTAACCTGGGGGTCGCTGTCACTATCTAACCTGGGGTTCGCTCTCACTATCTAACCTGGGGGTCCCTGTCACTATCTAACCTGAGGGTCCCTGTCACTATCTAACCTGGGGGTCCCTGTCACTATCTAACCTGGGGGTCGCTGTCACTATCTAACCTGGGGGCTCCCTGTCACTATCTAACCTGGGGGTCCCTGTCGCTATCTAACCTGGGGGTCCCTGTCGCTATCTAACATGGGGGGTCCCTGTCGCTATCTAACCTGGGGGGTCCCTCTCACTATCTAACCTGGGGGTCGCTGTCACTATCTAACCTGGGGGTCCCTGTCATTATCTAACCTGGGGGTCCCTGTCACTATCTAACCTGGGGGGTCCCTGTCACTATCTAACCTGGGGGTCCCTGTCACTATCTAACCTGAGGGTCACTGTCACTATCTAACCTGGGGGGTCCCTGTCACTATCTAACCTGGAGGTCCCTGTCACTAACTTGGGGGTCCCTGTCACTATCTAACCTGGGGGGTCCCTGTCACTATCTAACCTGGGGGGTCCCTGTCACTATCTAACCTGGGGGGTCCCTGTCACTATCTAACCTGGGGGGTCCCTGTCACTATCTAACCTGGGGGGGGCCCTGTCACTATCTAACCTGGGGGGGGGGGGGCCCTGTCGCTATCTAACCTGGGGGGTCCCTGTCGCTATCTAACCTGGGGGGTCCCTGTCACTATCTAACCTGGGGGGTCCCTGTCACTATCTAACCTGGGGGGTCCCTGTCACTATCTAACCTGGGGGGTCCCTGTCACTATCTAACCTGGGTGGTCCCTGTCACTATCTAACCTGGGGGTCCCTGTCACTATCTAACCTGGGGGTCCCTCTCACTATCTAACCTGGGGTCCCTGTCACTATCTAACCTGGGGGTAGCTGTCACTATCTAACCTGGGGGGTCCCTGTCACTATCTAACCTGGGGGGTCCCTGTCACTATCTAACCTAGGGGGTCCCTGTCGCTATATAACCTGGGGGAGTCCCTGTCACTATCTAACCTGGGGGGGGGGCCCTGTCGCTATCTAACCTGGGGGGTCCCTGTCGCTATCTAACCTGGGGGGTCGCTGTCACTATCTAACCTGGAGGTCCCTGTCACTAACCTGGGGGTCCCTGTCACTATCTAACCTGGGGGTCCCTGTCACTATCTAACCTGAGGGTCCCTGTCACTATCTAACCTGGGTGGTCCCTGTCACTATCTAACCTGGGGTTCCTGTCATTATCTAACCTGGGGGGTCCCTGTCACTATATAACCTGGGGGTCACTGTCACTATCTAACCTGGGGGGTCCCTGTCACTATCTAACCTGGAGGTCCCTGTCACTAACTTGGGGGTCCCTGTCACTATCTAACCTGGGGGTCGCTGTCACTATGTAACCTGGGGGTCGCTGTCACTATCTAACGTGGGGTTCGCTCTCACTATCTAACCTGGGGGTCCCTGTCACTATCTAACCTGGGGGTCCCTGTCACTATCTAACCTGGGGGTCCCTGTCACTATCTAACCTGGGGGTCGCTGTCACTATCTAACCTGGGGGGTCCCTGTCACTATCTAACCTGGGGGTCCCTGTCGCTATCTAACCTGGGGGTCCCTGTCGCTATCTAACATGGGGGGTCCCTGTCGCTATCTAACCTGGGGGGTTTCTGTCACTATCTAACCTGGGGGTCGCTGTCACTATCTAACCTGGGGGGTGCCTGTCGCTATCTAACCTGGGGGGGGCCATGTCGCTCTCTAACCTGGGGGGGTCCCTGTCGCTATCTAACCTGGGGGGGTCCCTGTCGCTCTCTAACCTGGGGGGGTCCCTATCGCTCTCTAACCTGGGGGGTCCCTGTCGCTATCTAACCTGGGGGGGTCCCTGCCGCTATCTAACCTGGGGGTCGCTGTCGCTATCTAACCTGAGGGGTCCCTGTCACTATCTAACCGGGGGGTCCCTGTCGCTATCTAACCTGGGGGTCGCTGTCGCTATCTAACCTGGGGGTCGCTGTCACTATCTAACCTGGGGGTCGCTGTCACTATCTAACCTGGGGGGTCCCTGTCACTATCTAACCTGGGGGTCCCTGTCACTAACCTGGGGGTCGCTGTCACTATCTAACCTGGGGGTCGCTGTCACTATCTAACCTGGTGGTCGCTCTCACTATCTAACCTGGGGGTCCCTGTCACTATCTAACCTGGGGGTCCCTGTTGCTATCTAACATGGGGGGTCCCTGTCGCTCTCTAACCTGGGGGGTCCCTGTCGCTATCTAACCTGGGGGGGGGGGTCCCTGCCGCTATCTAACCTGGGGGTCCCTGTCACTATCTAACCTGGGGGGGGGGGGGTCCCTGTCACTATCTAACCTGGGGGGTCCCTGTCACTATCTAACCTGGGGGTCCCTGTCACTATCTAACCTGGGGGTCACTGTCACTATCTAACCTGGGGGGTCCCTGTCACTATCTAACCTGGAGGTCCCTGTCACTATCTAACCTGGGGGGTCCCTGTCACTATCTAACCTGGGGGTCCCTGTCACTATCTAACCTGGGGGTCACTGTCACTATCTAACCTGGGGGGTCCCTGTCACTATCTAACCTGGAGGTCCCTGTCACTAACTTGGGGGTCCCTGTCACTATCTAACCTGGGGGTCGCTGTCACTATCTAACCTGGGGGTCGCTGTCACTATCTAACCTGGGGTTCGCTCTCACTATCTAACCTGGGGGTCCCTGTCACTATCTAACCTGAGGGTCCCTGTCACTATCTAACCTGGGGGTCGCTGTCACTATCTAACCTGGGGGGTCCCTGTCACTATCTAACCTGGGGGTCCCTGTCGCTATCTAACCTGGGGGTCCCTGTCGCTATCTAACATGGGGGGTCCCTGTCGCTATCTAACCTGGGGGGTCCCTGTCACTATCTAACCTGGGGGTCGCTGTCACTATCTAACCTGGGGGTCCCTGTCATTATCTAACCTGGGGGTCCCTGTCACTATCTAACCTGGGGGGTCCCTGTCACTATCTAACCTGGGGGTCCCTGTCACTATCTAACCTGGGGGTCACTGTCACTATCTAACCTGGGGGGTCCCTGTTAGTGTTGGGCGAACACCTGGATGTTCGGGTTCGGGAAAGTTCGCCGAACATGGCCGCAATGTTCGGCATGTTCGGGCCGAACCCCGAACTCCCCGAACATCCCGCTTTTAGGGGCCCTATGGGGTCGCAGGCATAAGGGGGGAGCATGCCCCGATCGCGGGGGGGGGGGGGGGGGGGTCGGAAATTCCCCCCACCCCCTCCGCTAGCGCTCCCCCCTCTGCCCGCTTCCCCATACAAAAGTTTCAAGAAGTACCTGTGTCCGGTGGTAGTGGGTGGCTGGCAGTGGGCGGCACTATGAAGTGACTGACTGAGGAGGAGGAGTCCGGAGAGTGACGCGTTGAGGGAGGCCGGGCAGTGGGCGGATCAGCAGTAGTACGGTACTACTGCTGAACCGCCCGCTGCCCGGCCTCCCTCAACGCGTCACTCTCCGGACTCCTCCTCCTCAGTCAGTCACTTCATAGTGCCGCCCACTGCCAGCCACCCACTACCACCGGACACAGGTACTTCTTGAAACTTTTGTATGGGGAAGCGGGCAGAGGGGGGAGCGCTAGCGGAGGGGGTGGGGGGAATTTCCGACCCCCCCCCCCCCGCGATCGGGGCATGCTCCCCCCTTATGCCTGCGACCCCATAGGGGGGCAGTATTCGGCCGAACAGGGCCCTGTTCGGCGGCCATTAGAAGTTCGGGGCGAACCCGAACTTAAAAGGCCGAACACCATCAGGTGTTCGGCCGAACTCGAACATCACCCGAACAGGGTGATGTTCTGCAGAACCCGAACAGTGGCGAACACTGTTCGCCCAACACTAGTCCCTGTCACTATCTAACCTGGAGGTCCCTGTCACTAACTTGGGGGTCCCTGTCACTATCTAACCTGGGGGGTCCCTGTCACTATCTAACCTGGGGGGTCCTTGTCACTATCTAACCTGGGGGGTCCCTGTCACTATCTAACCTGGGGGGGTCCCTGTCACTATCTAACCTGGGGGGGGGGGCCCTGTCGCTATCTAACCTGGGGGGTCCCTGTCGCTATCTAACCTGGGGGGTCCCCGTCACTATCTAACCTGGGGGGTCCCTGTCACTATCTAACCTGGGGGGTCCCTGTCACTATCTAACCTGGGGGGTCCCTGTCACTATCTAACCTGGGTGGTCCCTGTCACTATCTAACCTGGGGGTCCCTGTCACTATCTAACCTGGGTGTCCCTGTCATTATCTAACCTGGGGGTCCCTGTCACTATCTAACCTAAGGGGTCCCTGTCGCTATATAACCTGGGGGGGTCCCTGTCACTATCTAACCTGGGGGGGTCGCTGTCACTATTTAACCTGGAGGTCCCTGTCACTAACCTGGGGGTCCCTGTCACTATCTAACCTGGGGGTCCCTGTCACTATCTAACCTGGGGGGTCCCTGTCACTATCTAACCTGGGTGGTCCCTGTCACTATCTAACCTGGGGGTTCCTGTCATTATCTAACCTGGGGGGTCCCTGTCACTATCTAACCTGGGGTTCCCTGTCACTATCTAACCTGGGGGTCCCTGTCACTATCTAACCTGGAGGTCCCTGTCACTATCTAACCTGGGGGTCCCTGTCATTATCTAACCTGGGGGTCCCTGTCATTATCTAACCTAGGGGGTCGCTGTCACTATCTAACCTGGGGGGTGCCTGTCGCTATCTAACCTGGGGGGGGGGGGGCATGTCGCTTTCTAACCTGGGGGGGGTCCCTGTCGCTATCTAACCTGGGGGTGTCCCTGTCGCTCTCTAACCTGGGGGGGGGTCCCTGTCGCTCTCTAACCTGGGGGGGTCCCTGTCGCTATCTAACCTGGGGGGGTCCCTGCCGCTATCTAACCTGGGGGTCGCTGTCGCTATCTAACCTGGGGGGTCCCTGTCACTATCTAACCTGGGGGTCCCTGTCGCTATCTAACCTGGGGGGTCCCTGTTGCTATCTAACCTGGGGGTCGCTGTCGCTATCTAACCTGGGGGTCGCTATCACTATCTAACCTGGGGGTCGCTGTCACTATCTAACCTGGGGGGTCCCTGTCGCTCTCTAACCTGGGGGGTCCCTGTCGCTATCTAACCTGGGGGGGTCCCTGCCGCTATCTAACCTGGTGGTCGCTGTCACTATCTAACCTGGGGGGTCCCTGTCGCTATCTTACCTGGGGGGTCCCTGTCACAATCTAACCTGGGGGGTCCCTGTCACGATCTAACCTGAGTGGTCCCTGTCACTATCTAAACTGGGGGTCCCTGTCACTATCTAACCTGGGGGTCCCTGTCACTATCTAACCTGGGGGTCGCTGTCACTATCTAACCTGGGGGGTCCCTGTCACTATCTAACCTGGGGTCCCTGTCGCTATCTATCCTGGGGGTCCCTGTCGCTTTCTAACATGGGGGGTCCCTGTCGCTATCTAACCTGGGGGGTCCCTGTCACTATCTAACCTGGGGGTCGCTGTCACTATCTAACCTGGGGGGTCCCTGTCGCTATCTAACCTGGGGGGGTCCCTGTCGCTCTCTAACCTGGGGGGGTCCCTGTCGATATCTAACCTGGGGGGTCCCTGTCGCTCTCTAACCTGGGGGGTCCCTGTCGCTCTCTAACCTGGGGGGGTCCCTGTCGCTCTCTAACCTGGGGGGTCCCTGTCGCTATCTAACCAGGGGGTCGCTGTCGCTATCTAACCTGGGGGTCGCTGTCGCTATCTAACCTGGGGGTCGCTGTCGCTATCTAACCTGGGGGATCCCTGTCGCTATCTAACCTGGAGGGTCCCTGTCACTATCTAACCTGGGTGGTCCCTGTCGCTATCTAACCTGGGTGGTCCCTGTCACTATCTAACCTGGGGGGTCCCTTTCACTATCTAACCTGGGGGTCGCTGTCACTATCTAACCTGGGGGTCCCTGTCACTATCTAACCTGAGGGTCCCTGTCATTATCTAACCTGGGGGTCCCTGTCACTATCTAACCTGGGGGGTCCCTTTCACTATCTAACCTGGGAGGTCCCTGTCGCTATCTAACCTGGGGGGGTCCCTGTCGCTATCTAACCTGGGGGTCCCTGTCACTATCTAACCTGGGGGTCGCTCTCACTATCTAACCTGGGGGTCGCTCTCACTATCTAACCTGGGGGTCCCTGTCACTATCTAACCTGGGGGTCCCTGTCGCTATCTGACCTGGGGGGTCCCTGTCGCTATCTAACATGGGGGGGGGGTCCCTGTCGCTATCTAACCTGGGGGGTCCCTGACGCTATCTAACTTCGGGGGTCCCTGTCACTATCTAACCTGGGGGGTCCCTGTCACTATCTAACCTGGGGGTCCGTGTCACTAACCTGGGGGTCGCTGTCACTATCTAACCTGGAGCGTCCCTTTCACTATCTAACCTGGGGGTCCCTGTCACTATCTAACCTGGGGGTCGCTGTCACTATCTAACCTGGCGGTCGCTGTCACTATCTAACCTGGGGGGTCCCTGTCGCTATCTAACCTGGGGGGGTCCCTGTCGCTATCTAACCTGGGGGGGTCCCTGTCGCTCTCTAACCTGGGGGGTCCCTGTCGCTATCTAACCTGGGGGGTCCCTGTCGCTATCTAACCTGGGGGTCGCTGTCACTATCTAACCTGGGGGGTCCCTGTCGCTATCTAACCTGGGGGTCCCTGTCGCTATCTAACCTGGGGGGTCCCTGTCGCTATCTAACATGGGGGGTCCCTGTCGCTATCTAACCTGGGGGGTCCCTGTCACTATCTAACCTGGGGGTCGCTGTCACTATCTAACCTGGGGGTCGCTGTCACTATCTAACCTGGGGGTCGCTGTCACTATCTAACCTGGGGGGTCCCTGTCACTATCTAACCTGGGGGTCCCTGTCACTAATCTGGGGGTCGCTGTCACTATCTAACCTGGGGGGTTCCTGTCGCTATCTAACCTGGGGGGGTCCCTGTCGCTCTCTAACCTGGGGGGTCCCTGTCGCTATCTAACCTGGGGGGGTCCCTGTCGCTATCTAACCTGGGGGTCGCTGTCACTACCTAACCTGGGGGGTCGCTGTCGCTATCTAACCTGGGGGTCGCTGTCACTATCTAACCCTGGGGTCGCTGTCACTATCTAACCTGGGGGGTCTCTGTCGCTATCTAACCTAGGGGTCCCTGTCGCTATATAACCTGGGGGGTCCCTGTCACTATCTAACCTGGGGGGGTCCCTGTCACTATCTAACCTGGGGGGTCCCTGTCGCTATCTAACCTGGGGGGTCCCTGTCACTATCTAACCTGGGGGGTCCCTGTCACTATCTAACCTGGGGGGTCCCTGTCACTATCTAACCTGGGGGTCACTGTCACTATCTAACCTGGGGGATCCCTGTCACTATCTAACCTGGAGGTCCCTGTCACTAACTTGGGGGTCGCTGTCACTATCTAACCTGGGGGTCCCTGTCACTATCTAACCTGGGGGGTCCCTGTCACTATCTAACCTGGGTGGTCCCTTTCACTATCTAACCTGGGGGTCCCAATCACTATCTAACCTGGGGGTCCCTGTCGCTATCTAACCTAGGGGGTCCCTGTCACTATCTAACCTGGGGTCCCTGTCACTATCTAACCTGGGGGTCGCTGTCACTATCTAACCTGGGGGTCGCTGTCACTATCTAACCTGGGGGTCCCTGTCACTAACCTGGGTGGTCTCTGTCACTATCTAACCTGGGGGTCCCAGTCACTATCTAACCTGGGGGTCCCTGTCACTTACCTGGGGGTCGCTGTCACTATCTAACCTGGGGGTTGCTGTCGCTATCTAACCTGGGGGTCGCTGTCGCTATCTAACCTGGGGGATCCCTGTCGCTATCTAACCTGGAGGGTCCCTGTCACTATCTAACCTGGGGGGTCCCTGTCGCTATCTAACCTGGGGGGTCCCTGTCACTATCTAACCTGGGGGGTCCCTGTCACTATCTAACCTGGGGGTCGCTGTCACTATCTAACCTGGGGGTCCCTGTCACTATCTAACCTGGGGGTCCCTGTCACTTACCTGGGGGTCGCTGTCACTATCTAACCTGGGGGGTCCCTGTCACTATCTAACCTGGGAGGTCCCTGTCGCTATCTAACCTGGGGGGGTCCCTGTCGCTATCTAACCTGGGGGTCCCTGTCACTATCTAACCTGGGGGTCGCTGTCACTATCTAACCTGGGGGTCGCTCTCACTATCTAACCTGGTGGTCCCTGTCACTATCTAACCTGGGGGTCCCTGTCGCTATCTGACCTGGGGGGTCCCTGTCGCTATCTAACATGGGGGGGGTCCCTGTCGCTATCTAACCTGGGGGGTCCCTGACGCTATCTAACTTTGGGGGTCCCTGTCACTATCTCACCTGGGGGGTCCCTGTCGCTATCTAACCTGGGGGTCCCTGTCACTAACCTGGGGGTCGCTGTCACTATCTAACCTGGAGGGTCCCTTTCACTATCTAACCTGGGGGTCCCTGTCACTATCTAACCTGGGGGTCGCTGTCACTATCTAACCTGGGGGGTCCTTGTCGCTATCTAACCTGGGGGGGTCCCTGTCGCTATCTAACCTAGGGGGGGTCCCTGTCGCTCTCTAACCTGGGGGGTCCCTGTCGCTATCTAACCTGGGGGGGTCCCTGTCGCTATCTAACCTGGGGGTCGCTGTCACTATCTAACCTGGGGGTCGCTGTCACTATCTAACCTGGGGGGTCCCTGTCACTATCTAACCTGGGGGTCCCTGTCACTAATCTGGGGGTCGCTGTCACTATCTAACCTGGGGGGTCCCTGTCGCTATCTAACCTGGGGGGTCCCTGTCGCTATCTAACCTGGGGGGGTCCCTGTCGCTCTCTAACCTGGGGGGGTCCCTGTCGCTATCTAACCTGGGGGGGTCCCTGTCGCTATCTAACCTGGGGGTCGCTGTCACTATCTAACCTGGGGGGTCCCTGTCGCTATCTAACCTAGGGGTCCCTGTCGCTATATAACCTGGGGGGGTCCCTGTCACTATCTAACCTGGGGGGGGGGGGGGTCCCTGTCACTATCTAACCTGGGGGGTCCCTGTCACTATCTAACCTGGGGGGTCCCTGTCACTGTCTAACCTGGGGGTCACTGTCACTATCTAACCTGGGGGTCCCTGTCACTATCTAACCTGGAGGTCCCTGTCACTAACTTGGGGGTCGCTGTCACTATCTAACCTGGGGGTCCCTGTCACTATCTAACCTGGGGGGTCCCTGTCACTATCTAACCTGGGTGGTCCCTTTCACTATCTAACCTGGGGGTCCCAGTCACTATCTAACCTGGGGGTCCCTGTCACTATCTAACCTGGGGGGTCCCTGTCACTATCTAACCTGGGGTCCCTGTCACTATCTAACCTGGGGGTCGCTGTCACTATCTAACCTGGGGGTCGCTGTCACTATCTAACCTGGGGGTCCCTGTCACTAACCTGGGTGGTCCCTGTCACTATCTAACCTGGGGGTCCCAGTCACTATCTAACCTGGGGGTCCCTGTCACTATCTAACCTGGGGGGTCCCTGTCACTATCTAACTTGGGGGTCCCTGTCATAGGCTGACCAGGCGTCCTCTTTTGCCCGGACAGGTCCACTTTTTACTACCTGTCCGGGCTGTGCTCCCGGATTATTGAAATGTCTGGGTGACTGAACACAGAGGGAGCCGAGCTGCTTTGTTCAGTGTGTGAGTCAGGCACAGACTGGCCAGGGGGGAAGGGGGGCAATCTCCCTCCAGGCAGCCTTTCATTCAGTGATTTAGGGCAGGTCTGGTGTATTCAGGTTTGTTGTGGTAAGGTAATGTGAAACACAAGGCTAGCTGATAAAAGTGCAATTAGAGGGCAGGCAAGCTTGTAAATATACACAGCATGATGCAGAGCTTGCCTGGAGAGTCCCTGGGCAAATATCTGGCTGCTCTCTCCCCACTGTTATAATGACTGCATGTGTGGATAAGGCGTTAAAAAAGTTGCAAAGTTTTCGACAGTCCCTAGACTCCAGGAGGGCTGCTTTCTGACTTGTGTGAGAGACTGGCAGAGCCTCCTGTATTCCTGCACTTCATCATAAACACCTTTGTTAGCTTAAATTAACCCCAAAGTGTTCAGTTAAATCACTGAGATATCCAGCTTTCAGTATGGGCAAATGAATGGCAAAACGTTCAGTACAGCATGTTTAAGGGCCCGTTCACACTGCACGCGTTTCCAGCCGCGTTTTGGAAACGCGTGCAGGTGGCCAAAACGCACGACATCAGACATTGCATAGAGTGCAATGTCTGATGTTCACACTGCATGCGTTCCGGACCTGTGCGGTCCGGGAACGCATGCTGCACGCAGATTTTGCAAAAACGCGTGGCTGTCCCATTCACTTTTCAGTGATGGGATCAGCCACGCAACGCACACAAACGCGGATGGCCATGCGTTCGTACGCGTTGCGGTCCGCACGCGTTCCGCTCGCATGGCCATCCGCATTTCTGATCTGAACGGGCCCTTACTTGTCTTTTCTCAGCAGTTACAGTTTTAGGTTGAACAGAAGACATACAGCCATCCAGTTCAGCCAGAATACTAAATCATTGTGCTTAACTAGCATGGTTTTTAAAGTCTTCTCTGGAGTTCTCACCATGATTGTCATTTGTCACCTGCCTGTGTGATTTTATTGCATTTTGTGGGGAAATCTTCTGCAAATCTGATTGCATTTTGTGGTCGGCCGGCCGGCCGGCCCTCCACCACCATGTGGTCTGGGAAAAAAAAACAGCCCTCCATGCCCGCGAAGTTGGACAGCACACTGCTAAGGTCTTGTATATTTGGCCCCACCCATGACCACGCCCACATGCTGTTGTGATCGTCCTCTTTTTTGGAAATCAAAATATGGTCACCCTACCCTGTCACTATCTAACCTGGGGTCCCTGTCACTATCTAACCTGGGGGTCCCTGTCGCTATCTAACCTGGGGGTCGCTGTCGCTATCTAACCTGGGGGTCGCTGTCGCTATCTAACCTGGGGGTCCCTGTCACTAACCTGGGGGTCGCTGTCACTATCTAACCTGGAGGGTCCCTTTCACTATCTAACCTGGGGGTCCCTGTCACTATCTAACCTGGGGGTCGCTGTCACTATCTAACCTGGGGGGTCCCTGTCGCTATCTAACCTGGGGGGGTCCCTGTCGCTATCTAACCTAGGGGGGGTCCCTGTCGCTCTCTAACCTGGGGGGTCCCTGACGCTATCTAACCTGGGGGGGTCCCTGTCGCTATCTAACCTGGGGGTCGCTGTCACTATCTAACCTGGGGGTCGCTGTCACTATCTAACCTGGGGGGTCCCTGTCACTATCTAACCTGGGGGTCCCTGTCACTAATCTGGGGGTCGCTGTCACTATCTAACCTGGGGGGTCCCTGTCGCTATCTAACCTGGGGGGTCCCTGTCGCTATCTAACCTGGGGGGTCCCTGTCGCTCTCTAACCTGGGGGGGTCCCTGTCGCTATCTAACCTGGGGGGGTCCCTGTCGCTATCTAACCTGGGGGTCGCTGTCACTATCTAACCTGGGGGGTCCCTGTCGCTATCTAACCTAGGGGTCCCTGTCGCTATATAACCTGGGGGGGTCCCTGTCACTATCTAACCTGGGGGGGGGGTCCCTGTCACTATCTAACCTGGGGGGTCCCTGTCACTATCTAACCTGGGGGGTCCCTGTCACTGTCTAACCTGGGGGGGTCCCTATCGCTCTCTAACCTGGGGGGTCCCTGTCGCTCTCTAACCTGGGGGGTCCCTGTCGCTATCTAACCTGGGGGTCGCTGTCACTATCTAACCTAGGGGGTCCCTGTCGCTATCTAACCTGGGGGTCCCTGTCGCTATCTAACCTGGGAGGTCCCTGTCACTATCTAACCTGGGGGTCCCTGTCACTATCTAACCTGGGGTCCCTGTCACTATCTAACCTGGGGGTCGCTGTCACTATCTAACCTGGGGGTCGCTGTCACTATCTAACCTGGGGGGTCCCTGTCACTATCTAACCTGGGGGTCCCTGTCACTAACCTGGGGTTCGCTGTCACTATCTAACCTGGCGGTCGCTGTCACTATCTAACCTGGGGGGTCCCTGTCGCTATCTAACCTGGAGGGTCCCTGTCGCTATCTAACCTGGGGGTCCCTGTCACTATCTAACCTGGGGTCCCTGTCACTATCTAACCTGGGGGTCGCTGTCAAATCCAAATCCAAATCCAAAAAGCTTTATTGGCAGGACCAAATACATTTAGCATTGCCAAAGCAAAACAAGACAAAACATTAACATGGGGGGGGGGGGGGGGTTGTGGGAATAGGGAAGGATATAGGGAGTTGGGGTATATAGTCCATAGGTGTGTGGATGATGTAAGGGGCAGCATGGGGGACTGGGATATACAGTCCATAGGGGGGTATTGGGGGGGAATACAGTCCATGTGGTATCATGTTCCTCTCAGTTGGTGGCAGGCTGTGACATATCGGGCAGCTATTTGCACGGTTGTTTCCTCCTCCCCCAGTAGGATGTAGAGTTTCCGCTCCTCATCTGGGGAGGTAAAATCCTGGATGTGGGCGGAGAGTCTCTGGAAGTGGGCGGTCCTCACAGGTGCATATTTGCTGCAGTGTAGCAGGAAGTGGGCCTCATCCTCCAAGACCTCCTGGTCGCATTGTCTGCACAGTCTCTCCTCCCGGGGCTTCCATGTCTGTCTGTGCCGCCCTGTCTCTATCTCCAGGCTGTGGGCACTCAGACGGTACAAACTCAAGACCTGTCTGTCTTTGTGGTGATGTAGCCTCCCCAGATATGGAGCCATTGTGTACTCCCTCTGTAGTGATTGATAGACAGCGAGTTTCTTGGAATTCTTTATGTCACTTCTCCATTCCTCTATGTATCGTTCCTTGCAGCTTTCTATAGTCTGTTTTATTTGGGCTTTTGTCAGCCTGTGTTGGTGGCCTTGGCTGGGCTGGCTGCTGATGCTTTGCTTGAGAGCGCGTGGTATGGCCTCGCCCCCCTGGCTCAGTGAGGCTTTATGGTGGTAAGTGCTGGGGTTGCTGCTCTGTATATGCGCCCAGTATGAGAGTGCCCTCTGCTGGATAGTAAGCCATAGTGGGAACCTGCCTAGCTCTGCCCGGCAAGCTGAGTTTGAAGTGCTTCGATGGACTTGGAGGAGATACTTGCAGAACTCTAGATGGAAGATTTCTGTTGGGCTGGAGTCCCATTTTGATTGGTCAGGGTAGGTGACCGGGCCCCATACCTCACTGCTATAGAGCAGGATTGGGGTGATGATGCTGTCGAATATCTTTGTCCACACTCTCACTGGTGGTTTTAGGTGGTAAAGCTGTCTTCTGATGGCATAAAATGTTCTGCGGGCTTTGTCTTTCAGGGCCTGTACTGCTGGTTTAAAGCTTCCTGATTGGTTGATCTCCAGCCCCAGGTAGGTGTAGCTGTTAGTGGACACCAGTGGGGAGCCATTTAATATAAATGAGGAGGTAGGGGTTTTACTTCCATTCTTCCTCTGGAACACCATCACTTTTGTCTTCTTTGGGTTGATGGGCAGTGCCCATGTGGTACAGAAAGTCTCCAATACTGACAGGCTGTCCTGTAGTCCTTTCTCTGTTGGGGAGAGCAGCACAAGGTCATCTGCATACAGCAGGAACTTCACCTCACGGTCATGCAGGAGGAGGCCTGGAGCTGGGAAGGATTCCAGGGCTACAGCCAGTTGGTTAATGTATATGTTAAAGAGTGTTGGGCTCAGACTGCAGCCCTGCCTGACTCCTCGACCCTGCTTGAAGAACGCACTTCTCTTCCCATCTACTTTCACACTGCATTGGTTCCCAGTATATGAACTCTTGATGACATCATAGGTTTTTCCTCCTATTCCACTCTCTAGGAGTTTTAGGAAAAGGCCTGGGTGCCACACTGAGTCAAACGCCTTCTTAAAATCAACAAAGCAAGCGTGTATTTTGCCACGTGAGTTGTGGACATGGGTCTTGATGAGGCTGTGCAGTGTGTAGATGTGGTCGGTTGTGCGGTGGTTTGGCATGAGCCCGGCTTGGCTTTTGCTGAGTACGTCCTGCTGTGTGAGGAAGGAGAGGATCCTCTTATTGAATATGCTGTTAAACAGTTTCCCCAGTGTGCTGCTGACACAGATTCCTCTGTAGTTTGCTGGATCATATCTGTCTCCATTCTTGTAGATGGGTGTTATGAGGCCTTCACTCCAGGCCTGAGGAAAGGAGCCCGCCCTCAGGATAAGGTTGAATAGTCTTGCGAGTGCCTCATGTATGTCCGGGGGGCTGTATTTGATCATCTCTGGCAGGATGCCATCGGTACCGCTAGCCTTCTTACATTTTATCAGCTTTGTTCTTTCTCTTATTTCCTGCACCGTGATTGGTGTATCCAGAGGGTTTTGAAAGTCCTTGATTGTCTCCTCCATGTCCTTCAGTTTTGCGGCTATTTGTTTCTGCTCCAGGGTTTGGGCATTTTCTGGGATGTCTTTGTAGAGGTTCCTGAAGTAGTGGAGCCAGATGTGGCCATTTTGGATATGAAGAGGGCTTTTTTTAGGCTTTGCACCGATATGGTTCCAGGTCTCCCAGAATGAGTTGTCTTGGAGGGAGTCCTCCAGCTGTTGGAGTTTGTGGGAGATGTGGCTCTGTTTTTTCTGCCTGAGGGTGTCTTTGTATTGTCTCTGTAGGTGGTCATGGGTTTCCCTTAGGTCTCGGTTGTTGGGGTCTCTGTGTTTTTGGTTAGAGGCTGCCCTTAGCGAATTACGTAGAGCCTTGCATTCACTGTCAAACCATTTTTGGGACTGTTTATTTGTGGATCTCTTGAAGTTGGTCTGCTTGAGGCCTGCTTGTACTGCCATGGTATGTAGGATGTTACTGAAGTCCTTCACTGCATGGCTGACACCTTGTTGGTTTGGTTCATATGGGTTGTTATAAAAGTTTGTCAGCAGTTCTTGGATTTTGGCAGTTTTGGTCATGTTGGTGTATTCGGTGGCAGACTGTTTGGGCCATTTGAGGGGTGGTGGCAGCTTGTAGAGACCGGTCTGATGAGGCTGCTGTGTGGTTGGTTTGTCGGTGGATTTCAGGTACAGCAGGATTTGGCTGTGGTCTGACAGGTGTGTTTCAGGGGTGACTATGAGGGCATTGATGTTTATGGGATCTGTGTCTGTGACAGCATAATCTACCACACTGCTGCCTACGTGTGAGTTCATAGTGAATCTCCCAAGAGAGTCACCCCTGGTTCGCCCATTCATTATGTATAGGCCAAGGCTCCGACACAGGTTCAACAGGGCTTTCCCGCTTTTGTTTACTGTCTTGTCATAGCTGTTTCTTGCTGTCTGCATTGGTTCCTGGTAGTAGCTCTCTCCTCCAAGTATGTATGCGTTTCCCTCAGAGGTCAGATAGTCCTTCTCTGTGCCTGTTCTCGCATTGAGGTCTCCATAGATGAGTACTCTGCCCTGAGACTGGAAGTGGCTGGCTTCTCTTTGTAGGACCTCATAAATATCAGGTTTGTAGTAAGGGGACTCTGTTGGGGGGATATATGCTGCACACAGGTACATGTCAGACTGAGAGGTGAGGATGGAGCTGTTTATTTTGATCCAGATGTGGCTGTCTCCTCGTTTGATAGCTTTAATGTGCTCTGTAAGCTCCTCCTTGTACCAGATTAGTATGCCTCCTGAACGACGACCCTGTTTAACGTTCTTGTTTTTCTGTGAAGATACAGAGATTTCCCTGTATCCCATGGGTGCAAGAGATTCATCCTCTGCCCGGGTCCATGTCTCCAGGAGGATTTGAATATCAATGTTTTCAAGTCTCTTTTTAAAGTCTGGATCATTTGTTTTGCATCCAAAAGCTGAGGCATTCAGCCCTTGAATGTTCCAGCTACTGATAATGAGTGATGTCATTTTAGGTCTGTATACCTTGTAATGAGCAGGGATTGTCATAGGACTCAATATTTTCGGGGTGTCGCATCAGTATACTATATAAAGTGCTACACAAAGTCCTGATTTCCGCCGTGTTTCTGTCCTCCCTTGTTCCGTGTTGCCATTGTGGGTCAGGCGATTTCCTCCGCATTTGTTGTGTTTGTGGCGGCTCTCTTTGGTAACGCTTTATTGGAGTTTGCCATCTGTGTGTTGGATTAGGTCTATCTTGGGGTCTCTGAGGTCTATCAAGTACCATGTCCTTAAACTCCTTTGCAAGGAGGCTGACTCCTTGTTTGCTAAGGTGCTTGTTGTTGTACAGGTGGTGAGCTGAGATTGTAGGGTGCTGTGCCAGTTGTATGCCTGGTGAGGATCTGAGACTGGAGGTCAGCTTTGCATTGATTTGTTGGATTGTCTGGTGAGAGATATCTTTTCTTGGGAGCAGGGAAGAGAGGATAATCTTTGTATTGGGGAATTTCAGCTGTGCCCTTTTTGCAATTTGTGTCAGTTTGTCTGTGATGGTTTCTTGGTCTATGGTGTTTTGTTTAATGTCATTGGTCCCGGTGTGCAGGATGAGATGTTTTGGGTCAGTGAAATGAGGCTCATTAATGACCCCTGCTACTTGTTCAATAGTTGAGCAGGTGATTTTAATGACATTCTTCCCTGGAAAGAGTCTCTTTATGTCCAGGTATGTCCCATTAGAGTCTATAATCAGCACAATGTCAGGACTGCGAGGTCTATAGGAGCCATTTGCTTGGTGTTTAGGCTTAAGCTCTGGAGTGTTGGGTGGGGCAGTCTTGGCAGCATTTGGGGAGGGGTCTTGCTGGCAGTGGCTGGGCTCTGAGGTGTTGGGTGGGCATGTGTTGGTAGCATTTGGGGAGGGGTCTGGCTGGCTGTGGTGGTCTTTGGTGTTTACTGTATCTTGTGTGTGGTGTACAGTGCAGTCCTCAATCAGCGCACGACTTGTGGGAACCTTTGTACATTTTGTTGTCACCTCTTCTTTTGGCTGATTTAATATCGTTATTTTCCGGATCTCCTCCTTAAGCTGTGAATTCTCCTCCTGCAGTTGTTGAAGAGATGCTTTGATTTCACACAGAGCTTCAGTGTGCTCAGATTTCAGCCTGGCTAGTTCTTCTCTCAGTTGGTCATTAACATTTTTCACACCTTGGCTTCTTTGATATTGTTCTCTGAAGAGGGTGAAGTCCATCTCTAAATTAGACAAACAATCTCTGAGGGTCTCCAGGGAGGGGTGTGATTGAGAGTCTCTGGGGGGCAGTTTTTCTCCCTGTTTTGTAGTTTGAGCCTCACATTTTTGTGTAGCAGGGTTATTTATGGTTTTATAGTTTTCTGCTTTCTCTCTGATATGGGGAAATAGCTTCTCAAATTCCTCCAGTCTGCATTTAGCACCTTGGATCAAGATGGTTCCACTGTTATAAACACTGATGGTTAATGCTGTCTGCTGGGGGGAGTCATCATCCTGAGTTCTTATTTGCCTGCCTGTGTCCCCATCCTGGTTGATGTCCACAATTGTAATATCTTTGTAGTGTTCACATATTGCCTTGTGCCATGCGAGGATATGTTCTGTATATAATATTAAATTAGTTATGCTCCCTAGTTTGTTATAATCTGCACATAGAGTTTCTGTATTGTCTTTCAGTATTGCCTTCTTAATTGGCTGCCTTTGATCTTTGTTTGTTCCTTGTGGATATGTTATCCTTAGGATTCCTGACCTCCTGCTGGCTCTGCCTTCTGTCTCTGAGGCTTCAGTCTTGTCTATGCTGCTTTGCCTTTGCATTATCACAGTACTTTTCTTATTTTATATCTTTGTCTTTCTATTATAATGTATTGACAAGTTTATGCAGTTTATGCAGCTGTATGGCAGAAAGCCCTTACCTTGGAGAGGGCTTGTGTTCTGTTCCTCTGGATTTCTGTTATTTCTCTGAGGGCAGGGCAGGTGTCTCTTCAGCAGTCTGCTTGTTGTTACTCCATAAGCTTGTTTCTTTTATTTTGTCTGGATGTCCTTGTTTAAAATTGTTTAGTCCATGTCTTTAGTTTTTCATTCTGTCTGTATGTCTGTTCCTTGCTTTTGTGATGTCCTTCAATTTGCTCATTACAAGGTATAAGTTGTATAGAATCAGGAGCTCATCTTCAGTGCTGCTTACTCTCTCTCTCTCTCTATCTAACCTGGGGGTCACTGTCACTATCTAACCTGGGGGGTCCCTGTCACTATCTAACCTGGGGGGTCCCTGTCACTATCTAACCTGGGGGTCGCTGTCACTATCTAACCTGGGGGGTCCCTGTCACTATCTAACCTGGGGGTCCCTGTCACTAACCTGGGGGTCGCAGTCACTATCTAACCTGGGGGGTCCCTGTCGCTATCTAACCTGGGGGGTCCCTGTCGCTATCTAACCTTGGGGGGTCCCTGTCGCTCTCTAACCTGGGGGGTCCCTGTCGCTATCTAACCTGGGGGGGGGGGTCCCTGTCGCTATCTAACCTGGGGGGCGCTGTCACTATCTAACCTGGGGGGTCCCTGTCACTATCTAACCTGGGGGTCCCTGTCACTATCTAACCTGGGGGTCCCTCTTACTATCTAACCTGGGGTCCCTGTCACTATCTAACCTGGGGGTCGCTGTCACTATCTAACCTGGGGAGTCCCTGTCGCTATCTAACCTAGGGGGTCCCTGTCGCTATATAACCTGGGGGGTCCCTGTCACTAACCTGGGGGGGGGTCCCTGTCACTATCTAACCTGGGGGGTCCCTGTCGCTATCTAACCTGGGGAGTCCCTGTCACTATCTAACCTGGGGGGTCCCTGTCACTATCTAACCTGGGGGGTCCCTGTCACTATCTATCCTTGGGGGTCACTGTCACTATCTATCCTGGGGGGTCCCTGTCACTATCTAACCTGGGTGGTCCCTGTCACTATCTAACCTGGGGGTCCCTGTCACTATCTAACCTGGGGGTCCCTGTCACTATCTAACCTGGGTGTCCCTGTCACTATCTAACCTGGGGGGTCCCTGTCGCTATCTAACCTGGGGGTCCCTGTCGCTATCTAACCTGGGGGTCGCTGTCGCTATCCAACCTGGGGGGTCCCTGTCGCTATCTAACCTGGGGGGTCCCTGTCGCTATCTAACCTGGGGGGGTCCCTGTCGCTCTCTAACCTGGGGGGGTCCCTGTTGCTATCTAACCTGGGGGGTCCCTGTCGCTCTCTAACCTGGGGGGGTCCCTGTCGCTCTCTAACCTGGGGGGTCCCTGTCACGATCTAACCTGGGTGGTCCCTGTCACTATCTAACCTTGGGGTCCCTGTCACTAGCTAACCTTGGGGGGGTCCCTGTCACTATCTAACCTGGAGGTCGCTGTCACTATCTAACCTGGGGGGTCCCTGTCGCTATCTAACCTGGGGGTCCCTGTCGCTATCTAAACTGGGGGGTCCCTGTCGCTATCTAAACTGGGAGGTCCCTGTCACTATCTAACCTGGGGGTCGCTGTCACTATCTAACCTGGGGGTCGCTGTCACTATCTAACCTGGGGGTCGCTGTCACTATCTAACCTGGGGGGTCCCTGTCACTATCTAACCTGGGGGTCGCTGTCACTATCTAACCTGGGGGGTCCCTGTCGCTATCCAACCTGGGGGGGTCCCTGTCGCTCTCTAACCTGGGGGGGTCCCTGTCGCTATCTAACCTGGGGGTCGCTGTCACTATCTAACCTGGGGGGCCCCTGTCACTATCTAACCTGGGTGGTCCCTGTCACTATCTAACCTGGGGGTCCCTGTCACTATCTAACCTGGGGGTCCCTGTCACTATCTAACCTGGGGGTCCCTGTCACTATCTAACCTGGGGGTTGCTGTCACTATCTAACCTGGGGGTCGCTGTCACTATCTAACCTGGGAGGTCTCTGTCGCTATCTAACCTAGGGGGTCCCTGTCACTATCTAACCTGGGGGGTCCCTGTCACTATCAAACCTGGGGGGTCCCTATCACTATCTAATCTGGGGGGTCCCTGTCACTATCTAACCTGGGGGTCACTGTCACTATCTAACCTGGGGGGTCCCTGTCACTATCTAACCTGGAGGTCCCTGTCACTAACTTGGGGGTCGCTGTCACTATCTAACCTGGGGGGTCCCTGTCACTATCTAACCTGGGTGGTCCCTGTCACTATCTAACCTGGGGGTCCCTGTCACTATCTAACCTGGGGGTCCCTGTCACTATCTAACCTGGGGGGTCCCTGTCACTATCTAACCTGGGGGTCCCTGTCACTATCTAACCTGGGGTCCCTGTCACTATCTAACCTGGGGGTCGCTGTCACTATCTAACCTGGGGGGTCCCTGTCACTATCTAACCTGGAGGTCCCTGTCACTAACTAACCTGGGGTCCCTGTCACTATCTAACCTAAGGGTTGCTGTTACTATCTAACCTGGGGGTCGCTGTCACTATCTAACCTGGGGGGTCCATGTCACTATCTAACCTGGGGGTCCCTGTCACTATCTAACCTGGGGGGTCCCTGTCACTATCTAACCTGGGGGTCCCTGTCACTATCTAACCTGGGGTCCCTGTCACTATCTAACCTGGGGGTCGCTGTCACTATCTAACCTGGGGGGTCCCTGTCACTATCTAACCTGGAGGTCCCTGTCACTAACTAACCTGGGGTCCCTGTCACTATCTAACCTAAGGGTTGCTGTTACTATCTAACCTGGGGGTCGCTGTCACTATCTAACCTGGGGGGTCCATGTCACTATCTAACCTGGGGGTACCTGTCACTAACCTGGGGGTCGCTGTCACTATCTAACCTGGGGGTCGCTGTCACTATCTAACCTGGGGGGTCCCTGTCGCTTTCTAACCTGGGGGGTCCCTGTCGCTCTCTAACCTGGGGGGGTCCCTGCCGCTATCTAACCTGGGGGTCGCTGTCACTATCTAACCTGGGGGGTCCCTTTCGCTATCTTACCTGGGGGGTCCCTGTCACGATCTAACCTGGGTGGTCCCTGTCACTATCTAACCTGGGGGTCCCTGTCACTATCTAACCTGGGGGTCGCTGTCACTATCTAACCTGGGGGGTCCCTGTCACTATCTAACCTGGGGGTCCCTGTCGCTATCTAACATGGGTGGTCCCTGTCGCTATCCAACCTCGGGGGTCCCTGTCGCTATCTAACCTGGGGGTCGCTGTCACTATCTAACCTGGGGGTCGCTGTCACTATCTAACCTGGGGGTTGCTGTCACTATCTAACCTGGGGGGTCACTGTCATTATCTAACCTGGGGGTCCCTGTCACTAACCTGGGGGTCGCTGTCACTATCTAACCTGGGAGGTCCCTGTCGCTATCCAACCTGGGGGGGTCCCTGTCGCTCTCTAACCTGGGGGGGTCCCTGTCGCTATCTAACCTGGGGGTCGCTGTCACTATCTAACCTGGGGGTCGCTGTCACTATCTAACCTGGGGGGTCCCTGTCACTATCTAACCTGGGGGTCCCTGTCACTATCTAACCTGGGGGGTCGCTGTCACTATCTAACCTGGGGGGTCCCTGTCGCTATCTAACCTTGGGGGTCCCTGTCGTTATCTAACCTGGGGGGGTCCCTGTCGCTCTCTAACCTGGGGGTCCCTGTCACTATCTAACCTGGGGGTCCCTGTCACTATCTAACTTGGGGGTCGCTGTCACTATCTAACCTGGGGGGTCCCTGTCGCTATCTAACCTGGGGGGGTCCCTGTCACTATATAACCTGGAGGGGGGGTCCCTGTCACTATCTAACCTGGGGGGTCCCTGTCGCTATCTAACCTGGGGGGTCCCTGTCACTATCTAACCTGGGGGTCGCTGTCACTATCTAACCTGGGGGTCGCTGTCACTATATAACCTGGGGGGTCGCTGTCACTATCTAACCTGGGGGGTCCCTGTCACTATCTAACCTGGGGGTCCCTGTCACTAACCTGGAGGTCGCTGTCACTATCTAACCTGGGGGGTCCCTGTCGCTATCCAACCTGGGGGGGTCCCTGTCGCTCTCTAATCTGGGGGGGTCCCTGTCGCTATCTAACCTGGGGGGTCCCTGTCGCTATCTAACCTGGGGGGTCCCTGTCACTATCTAACCTGGAGGGTCCCTGTCACTATCTAACCTGGGGGTCCCTGTCACTATCTAACCTGAGGGGTCCCTGTCACTATCTAACCTGGGGGGTCCCTGTCACTATCTAACCTGGGGGGTCCCTGTCGCTCTCTAACCTGGGGGTCGCTGTCACTACCTAACCTGGGGGTCCCTGTCGCTATCTAACCTGGGGGGTCCCTGTCACTATCTAACCTGGGTGGTCCCTGTCGCTATCTAACCTGGGGGGTCCCTGTCACTATCTAACCTGGGTGGTCCCTGTCGCTATCTAACCTGGGGGGGTCCCTGTCGCTATCTAACCTGGGGGGGTCCCTGTCGCTATCTAACCTGGGGGTCGCTGTCACTATCTAACCTGGGGGGTCCCTGTCGCTATCTAACCTGGGGGGTCCCTGTCGCTATCTAACATGGGGGGTCCCTGTCGCTATCTAACCTGGGGGGTCCCTGTCGCTATCTAACCTGGGGGTCGTTGTCACTATCGAACCTGGGGGTCGCTGTCACTATCTTGACCAGGGCAGGGCCCAATCGGGATTGCCTGCCCTTCCATTTTACCAAACCTATGACAAAAAACGCTGTGACACCAGTTGGGGAAAAACGGCCACAGCTTTATTAAATTTCAGTTAACAATTGTATAAAAGCACGCGCTCTGGAAGTCCCTTGACAAATGCCTCTGATTCTTTCCTTGATTTAAAAACACTGTACCTGCCCACTAGCCTACCAAATATCTTATCATAATCCATCATTTATTCCATTGTGCCATTGGCCAACATCCGATGATGTTGGCTCCATCCAATTGGCTCAGTGGGTACTTCCCTGAAGGTAAGAAAGCCGGCATTGTCAAGGACCCGCCTTCCGACAATGCCTCCAGCCTTCTTCCTTTGTACCAGCCACCAGCCTATCAAACTTTGTTCACCATATGCCTCCTCGACTCACTTTACTTGCTTCCATACCTGGCTCGGTGGATATGTCCCTGGAAGTGAACCAGGAAAATGAAAGGGGGGGTGGTACCCTTTGTACCGCCCCCATATCTCACCAGCCTACCAATCAGAGTGGCCTTCCAGGGCACGCTCCTTTGCAACCGGTGTTGCTTTCTCCTTGGCTCAGTGGGCATGACCTGGCTCGGCGGATACGTCCCTGGAGGTGAACCAGGAAAATGAAAGGGGGGTGGTACCCATCTGTACCGCCCCCGTATCTCACCAGCCTACCAATCAGAGTGAGTGGGTACTTATTGATGCAAAAGAATACCGGCATTGTCAGGGGGCGTCCACCTGCTGTGACAAAGATGTTATTAGAGACAACAAGAGATAACAGGTTACGTTAAACAAAAGTGTGTATCCCTTCACCCCCTAAGCCACCAGCGACATTCTGACCAGTGACCATAGGGTGGGTGGGTGGGACCAAATGTTGTACACAGTTGGATTCCTCATACAAAAGACTGAGCTTGCTGCCTGCATGCAGTTTTGTTCCCTTTACCTGGACCACCCTCTTTTGACACCTAGCTAGCCCTGCGACCCTTCCCACTAGTCATCTGATCTCCCTCATTCCTAGCCAGGCCATCCCTGAGCCCGCCTTGTCATGTGCCCTGTCTCCTATGCTATCGCTCGGCTCTCTGGGCTTCTTGACCAGGGCAGGGCCCAATTGGGATTGCCTGCTCTTCCATTTTACCAAACCTATGACAAAAAACGCTGTGACACCAGTTGGGGAAAAACGGCCACAGCTTTATTAAATTTCAGTTAACAATTGTATAAAAGCACGCGCTCTGGAAGTCCCTTGACAAATGCCTCTGATTCTTTCCTTGATTTAAAAACACTGTACCCGCCCACTAGCCTACCAAATATCTTATCATAATCCATCATTTATTCCATTGTGCCATTGGCCAACATCCGATGATGTTGGCTCCATCCAATTGGCTCAGTGGGTACTTCCCTGAAGGTAAGAAAGCCGGCATTGTCAAGGACCCGCCACAGCACTTCGGGCCTGACCCTCAGGGCCGAATGCCCGCCCACTTATTGAGCGCGGCTTCCATTGCTTCCCTCGGACCAAAAGAAAATGTTGTTCCCTAGATTGTGGAGGTGCACCTGTAAGCAGCCTATGGCATACTGCTATCCCCCCTAGCTTGTAGGGGGAATTTTGACATGCTTCTGTTAATCTGTATTTGTTAGGCTTGGTGGTGTATTCTCCACAGTCAGCATGCAACGCATGAGCTGGCGTGGAGGAGGTACACACACTAGCACCAGGAAACAGGCTATCCCTAGTATAGTGGAGGGGAGGACTGACTGCAATAGGAGATTGTGGCGCACAGAGCCGATGCAGATCTGACAGCCACAAACAATGCTTTCGTTATAACGTCTCAGCGCAAAGTAGCGCTGAGCGCACAAACCAGAACTGAGGAGATCAGGACAGGTAGACAGAATGAACGCTTGCTAGCTAGCGGCTACTTAGCGACAGCAAGCGTCCAAAACCAGACAGACTGGAATGAGGCAGCCAATGCGATGCGGCGATGGCGTGCCTCACAAAGACAGGACAGGACAGTCAGAAAATAGCAGGATTAAGATAGATGAACGTAACACAGATAAATATACAATAAGTATGTTTTCCTAGCGTATTACAATTACAGCTATCAATGAAACTATTTGTAACTTCTGACTAACATATGTATATATCGGCAATGAACCGATATATGACATAAGCAGGAACGCTGACTAGGACTGGAGTAATACAGGGGACAGGACTCAGAAGGATTCGCTATCTCTTCGCAGAGATGAACGCAATCCACAAACAGTAACAGAACAGGATTCAGAAGGATTCGTTATCTCTTCGCAGAGATGAACGCAATCCACAAACAGAACCAGGAGCAGGGTAACTACCTCAGCACGGGTGGTCACGGTACGCGCAACCTACCAAAACGTGCTGGAAAGCTGACTAACTGCACACAGGATATAAACAGTTCGTGTACGTATACATCAGTGACACTGATGTATTAACGTAACACAAATACAAGGAAAATAATAAACGTGCTGGTATGCATATATATTGGCAATGAACCAATATATGATGCAAAGACCAGCAAAGTATCTTTATAACAAGAAACACGATCGGGGGCTAAAGCGACAGCAAGACAGGCTTAAGCTGAAGCTATGAAAACCCAAGGAAACCCTGCAGGAATGCGACTACGCACCATCTTATGGTCCACTCTGCACTGCTACGGCTGCTGATGTGAGCTATGAACTGTTCTGCACTGCTATGAGCTGTGAACTGTTCTGCACTGCTACTGCTGTACGAAATTATGTATGGACTGTTCTGCACTGTTAATGCAGGTATCACTGTTGCTACATTGGCCCATAAGCTTAGCCCTGCGCTGCCGATATGTCACCCGCACCACCACCATCCACCCGCACCACCACCATCCACACATACCACGTACACCAGGTCACAGCTACTCAGGTGGGAGCATGCTACAGCCCTGCACCCGGAAGACAGGCTCCTGGCTGATTCTGTTTGGAGACATGTGCAGAAAATTATGGCCTCTCCGACAGTGCCACACACACGCAGGCGCCGGAGGGGCTGCCGGGCGGGAGCCCGTGTGCGGCTGCAGAGGAAAGGCCTGAGATCAGCTATACCAGCAGTCCTCTTGGGGAACGTCCGCTCCCTCCCCAACAAGCTGGATGAACTGCGGCTCCTCGGGGAGAAGAGAGATCTCGGCAGCAACACCCCAGTCTTCTGTTTCACAGAGACATGGCTCCACGACAACATCCCGGACAGTGCTCTACACCTCCCAGGCTACAACCTCATCCGAGCAGATCGCGACAGCACCCTCTCCGGGAAAAAGAAAGGGGGCGGCATCTGTTTCTACATCAGCCCCACTTGGTGCTCCAACACCTCTGTTCTTGCCAAAAAATGCTCACCAGAGCTTGAGCTCCTTCTGATTAACTGCAGGCCATTTTACTCGCCCAGGGAGTTCTCTTCCTACGTCCTGGTCGGTGTGTATATCCCACCCGACGCCGATGTCAAGACCGCCCTGCGCGATCTCAGCGACATGGTCGCCAAATGGGAGTCGTCCTTGCCGGACTCATTGTTCATCATCCTAGGAGACTTTAACAGGGCCAACCTTCGCCAAGAGCTCCCGCGCTTCCATCAGCACATCACCTGCCCCACTAGAAACGCGAACACTCTGGACCACTGCTACACGGTCTTGAGGGACGCATACAAAGCCACCTCATGGGCAGCACTGGGCTCATCTGACCACTGCCTCATCCACCTTATTCCCACCTACAGGAGGCGCTTGGAAACCGCAAAACCTGTCCTTAAATCTACCAAAGTGTGGTCAAGTGAGGCCAAGCAACAACTCCAAGCCTGCTTCGACTGTACAGACTGGAAGTCCCTGGAAGCACCAAACCTGGATGAGTGGGCAGACAACGTGAGCTCGTACATCAGATTCTGCGAGGACTCCTGTATCCCAACAAAAACTCACAAACTCTACCCCAATGACAAACCTTGGTTCTCCAAGAAACTTCGGCAACTACGCAGGAACAAGGAAGCCGCACACAAGACTGGGAACCAGGAGGAATACAGGAGGGCAAGGAACAATCTGGACAGGGAACTGAAAGCTGCAAAAAAGGGCTACGCAGATAAGCTGAAAAAGGACCTCTCCTCGAATGACTCACAAGCTGTTTGGCGAGGGCCTAAAGCTGCCACAAATTACAAGCTCCCCCCCCAAAACGCACCTCCCAGCACTGAGCTGGTGGAAAACCTCAGCGGCTTCTACTGCAGGTTCGAGGAGACAGAGGCCTCCGGGGGGTTTCCAAAGCTACGGGCTACCTTCACGTCACCCCAGGCCTCAGTACCACCATGCCGAAACTCTCCTCCTCCGGCCGTAAATGAGTCAGACGTGGCGTGTCACCTGTCCAGACTAAATGCCAGGAAAGCCTCGGGCCCCGACGGAGTGTCGCCAGCCTGCCTGAAAACTTGCGCAAAACAGCTTGCTCCTATCCTTTCCTCCATCTTCAACAAGTCCCTGGAGAGTGGCAAAGTACCGGCATGCTTCAAGAGGTCCACCATCATCCCTGTTCCCAAAAAGCAGGGCGCGTCCGACCTCAACAATTTCAGGCCTGTTGCTCTCACATCGGTCATAATGAAATCTTTTGAAAAAGCTGTCCTGCCCCTCCTCAGACGCAAAACGGAAGCCCAGCTAGACCCGTATCAATTTGCTTATAGGGCAAATAGGTCGACCGACGATGCCATTAACATCTGTCTGGAGCTTGTTAACAACCACCTTGACAAACCAAACTCATATGCCAGGGTCCTTCTCCTCGACTTCAGCTCGGCATTTAACACCATCAGCCCTCAAGTACTACAAGAGAATCTGGCTGAGCTCGGGGTCCACCCCACACTTCAACTGTGGATCAAGGACTTCCTCACAAACAGATCGCAGGTTGTCAAGCTGGGCTCCACCTCCTCGCAACCAAAGACCACCAACACGGGGGCCCCACAAGGCTGCGTTTTGTCACCATTCCTGTTCTCACTTTACACGAACAATTGCAGGTCCTCGGCAAATTCGGTCAAGGTAATCAAATTTGCAGACGACACCACCATAGTCGGCCTGATCTCCAACAATGACGAACAGGAATACCGCCATCAGGTCGACAGGATTTGCCACTGGTGCAGGGAAAACAAGCTGGTCCTCAACAATGCAAAAACCGTTGAGATTATCATTGACTTTAGGAAGCACGCCTCCACCCCACCTCCACTGCACATTGGAGGGATGCTGGTGGAAAGAGTGCCCTGTGTCCGCCTCCTGGGCACCACCATCTCCAACACCCTGAAGTGGAAGGCAAACACTGTCTCCATCCAGAGGAAAGCCCAGCAGAGGCTTTACTTCCTCCGCCAACTGAAGAAGTTCGGCATGTCACGGAAACTCCTGACAAGCTTCTATACCGCAACCATCGAATCCGTCCTCTGTTCTTCCATCCTTGTCTGGTATGCTGGCTCCACTGAAAGTGACAGGCGCAAACTACAGAGGGTCATCAGGTCAGCGGAAAGGATCATCGGGAACTCACTCCCTGCCCTAGACTCCCTCTACAATGCCAGACTACGCTCCAGAGCTCTGAAGATTGCCAAGGATCCCTCTCACCCTGGCCACCAGTTTTTCAATCAGCTCCCCTTGGGGCGGAGGTATCTAAGGTACCGGTCCATCTCTACAAAGACCACCAGACACAAAAACAGCTTCTTCCCCTCAGCGGTAAATTTGCTGAACTCTATAAACTCGGCTCATGCTTTCCACCCTTAGACTTTCTGCCTGTAACCCACTTAGTTATGGAAAACCGTGGTTTATGTTTACGTATATGGTTATGTATGTGTTTCTGTATATGGTTATGTATATGTTTATGAGTTGAAGCGATGTGTATGTCTCTATGTATATGCCCTGTATTCATGTGCCAAGCCCAATTCCGGGCACGACCCAGTCGTGCTTGGCGAAATAAAAGCGATTCTGATTCTGATTCTGATCTTTATACTGAGGTCATCCAATGGGAGCAGACATGCAGATTCCCACACAGGTGAATGATAATCAGTCACAAGCTGACAGCAGGGAAAGACAGACAAAGCTATGCAGCTTGCATGGAAATAGATCAGAACTGCCTGAGCTGCAGCACTACTACTTCCAGTAATAGCTGCTGCAGCAGCGATCATTACAGTATTCTGGTGCGGCTCCTGGGGGGACTGGACCTGAATCTTGGGGTTATTTCCATCCTGATGAGGGGGGGCCGCAGTGCATAATGAAAAGGGGGCGGTTTTACTATTACAAAACTATGTGCTTGGGGTAGTGTCCTATGTCATTATGAATTATAAGTATGTTCAGGCAGCCCCTCGCTCTAACCCGGTGACTTTCCCACCGTAACTCCACAGTACCCAAACCAGTGCACCTCAACCTTCCGCTTTACCTGTCTGAGGTCTCGACCCCTTTTCTGTTGCCTGACCTGGCACTCTGCCCTTACCATGAATGAAAGGCACATAACCCACACCTGGCTGATTTCCTGTAGAGACATGTTATTTTGGCAAGCACAACTCTCATTTGAACAACAAAATACTGCCATGCAATAAGTATAATTACATATGTACAATATCTGAACACATAATATTGTAAGAATCTATATAGATATTGTTATAATGCCTCCCCCATCTGAGGCCAGATGTATGATCCGTATCTGCGGGACTCCCGCCTCCTGATTTTCTTGATGAGAAAGGAGCGAAAGTGGACTAAAAAGCTCTTGAGCTGCAGCCACCAGGGGGCGCTCAGTGGGAGTGTAATAGTGTTAGGGAGCCTTCCTTAAGGTCTCCTTACTGAATAGGTGCAGCCGAGATTGAACCTTGGTCTCCTGTGTCTGAGGCAGAGCCCTTAACTGGCACAATATCCAGCCACTGCGCATGGCCCCTGAGCTATCTGCTCCACGAGGTTACCATCACAATTCGCTTCTTGAGATACCTGCTCCACAGAGGCGTTCCTGGACAGCCCCTTGAGCTATCTGCTCCACGAGGTCACCATCACAATGCACTTCCTGAGCTACCTGCTCCACAGAGGTGTTCCTGGACGGCACCTGAAATGGCAAAAATTAAGGAAGAAACTCCCTCCAACCACCCAATGGGTGGCCTCTAGCATGACTTGGCTGTACATTACTCTGTATCATTACCTGATGCTCGCACAGCTGAGCTGTGGATGGCTGGCCGCTCTCCTCATTCCACCACTCTGCAAGGTATTAATATATTGGAACTACTATATACCATATACTATGCCCTGATCAGCATCTATACTGAATACACTATATGATGTAGCTTAACAGTACGGATCTAAACTCAGAACTTCTTCTCTGTTTTAAAAGACGAGCAGCAGCATAATACTCTTTTCAGAATTTTTTTTTTTTGTGTGTTTTTGTTTTTTTTTTGTTTGTTTTGTTACACCTGATACAGAACCAGAAAAAGAGAGGGGAAAAAAAATAAAAATAAAAAAAAATTGCAGTGTGTCTACTTCCTGCTTTCATGGAGGCAGGCATATTGTTAACATGCTGTGCTTTCAAATGAGCTTATCTGCCATACCCGCCATGACAGTCAGGTGACCCAGGGGAGAGATTGAACTACAACTTGTGATAGACACAAATGAGGGGGATTAGTTAAGCTAAACTCTCTAAATACACAAAGGGTGCATGTCTCCATGTTTTCCTCTTGCACTGAGCAAGAGTTCAGGTTCACCTTCAGGGTAATCCTGTTCAACGCAACTGCAGGTTCAACTGTATGTATAACTGTATGTTTATGATTGCCTCAATCCACCTGCATCACAAGGATTGTAACAAAGGTATATTTAAAAAAAAAAATGTATACAGAACATATATGGTGCTCTACATTTAAGGTGAGTGGATAAATAAAGGTAGACATAGTGTAATATATAGGCTTACCTTTACTTATCTATTATTATAACAACAATAATAATTACTATTATTACTACCACTCTCATTATCATTATTAATGTACTTATTATTTCAGTATACACACATACACACCCACTCCCAGTGGTCACTCCTGTCTGGAAAGGAATTCCTGGCTCAAGCACCCCCAATAAGGCCATCTGTTTTCTCACCTCTCCATTCTGTACACTTCTTTTATCTACAAGCGGTGGGGGATGGGATGGAGTAGAGGGGATAATTTCCTCCATCTAGCAATGATCCCAGAATAAATATGGAATTATGAACAAATGTACTAATATCCGCTTTGCGCATGTGTGCATTAAAGTTGTGTACCTTCTAAATGACACCCTGTAGAGGGAGGGGGTTCCACTTATCAGACCCCAAGCATTTCCAGGCATTTGCCATACCAACTGTATATATACATTGCCACGTGATGAGAATATAGCAACTTAAATGCAAGAATCCGTCTATATACTATACGGTACAAACAGAATAACCAGCATGAAGCAGGGGAGCAATTGTTTCCGCTAATAGAGAGATTATTATTATTTATTGTATTTAAGAAGCACCAACATATTACACAGTGCTGGACAATAAAGCAAGGTAATACGATTATTTAGGCAAGCAGGGTGTAAGATGCTTTATCATGCAACTTAACAGAGATCCCACAAGAGACCTCTGAGTTAGTATAGGGGAAATATGTTATTGGTGGTGTTCCAAGGTCTAATAGGACATACTAAGGGCCAGTGGGGCTGCTAAATGCTTTCAAAGATTAAAAGTACATGCAGGAGGTTATTATTATAATTATTTATTTATTTATTTACTTTTTATTAATCAAAAATTTACACTCAAGCCTAGTTTGAGTTGATAAACAACCTCAGTAACTTAACTGTATCTATTCCCCAGAAACTGTCTTTATTCACTGGGGGAAGGGAGGTTGTTATCTGTGAAGTATGCAGCTTTGCTCCCCCACTGAGTGTAGGGCTCACTGACTAACATCCCTCCCCCCTCTCACTCCAGTAAGCTCACATGGCTCTCTGTCCTCCATCCTGTGCTGAGTTTGAGATGGAGGTATTATACAGTCTTTTCAACTGGAGGAAAGTTACTTCTATAACACTTTTGTAATATACCCCTTTGCTCTAACATGCAACAAGTTGATTACCTGACAAGCATCTACACACACGCCAAACAACCAACCAACTCACTTAAATACTATGCGTGCACGCTAAATGACAAACGTGAAGTCTGTAGTAAAAAACAACAAAGTTGTACACACATTCCAACCTGCATGATAGTTGGGCAAATTGCTTGCCAACCGGCAACCGTACGCCCCAACTTATCTTCCAACAGACATGTTTGGAAAATAGTTGGCTAATTGTTGGTATGTGTGTATGAGCCTTCAAACCTTTTGTATATGTGGTAAATTGCTGGCATGTAATCCTTCTTGTGGTACTGACTACAGACTACCCGCTGGGGTAGTCATATGCTGTACAAATTTGTGTTTCAACAATTTCTGTTCAATAACAGCTGATCAGTTGTGATTGACATGGATTTAGGATGGATCACAAGTACAATGAAAGGCAACCTGTACTGTTAGCTCAGTGGTAATGAGCAGGCTAGATTGAAACTTGCAACTCTGTGTAAAGAAAACAGCCTTGATTTATAATATACAGAGTAAATAACAGCTATGCATCTGCCTTCCTGCTGCAATGGAAAAGTGTGAAACTTACCTATCCTTACGGTATGTTGCAAATCAATCCATGGCATTGTCCCGATTGCTTAGATAACCTAGGGGCCCATTCACACAAAGGCGATTAGCGGGCGATTGCTGCTAATCGCTGAAGCACTAGCGCTTTTAAAGCGCTAGTGCTATTCTAACCTATGGCAGTAATCTCATTGCTGCAATTGGTGCCAATCGTGGGTGATATGGGATTAGCGCCAATTGCTAAACGTGGCTCCAACGTGGTACATCGCTTAAAGCCGTGATCGCTACGAATCCCGGGAGTGTCCAGTGATTTTACTGCGCTAATTGTAGTAAAATCACGCACGCAAAACGGTAGCGCTAAATGCTACTGTTTTGCGCTTTTTAAGTGTGAATGGGGCCAAAAGAACAGGTAGCCACTTACCTAGGAAACTGTGTCCATATGTCTGGGTGGCTGTTCTATATGAAAGCCATTGCTTTACCAATCTATTGCATGGCTTTAATATATACCCCACCTTAGCCTATACTTATAAACCCCTGTATTATCCTATACTGGAAACTTCCTGCTCCCTAATCCAGACTAATAGATGCTTTTACGCTGATCTAAGGCAACATAAGGCCTGGCCTTATTCAGACTATACGTGCTGCCATGCGCATTTCGGCAGCACGTATGGTGTGCGACATGTAAGAGCGGTACTAGGGCGTAGACAGCCCTTTTACTGTTGCCATCGCACTGCTGCATTAATTTTTTTGGAATCGCAGCGCAGATTCCTTCACTGTAGTGAACAGGATCTGCAGCGCAGCGAATAGTAGCACGGATGGCATGCGATCATACGCGTTGCTTTTCCGATTGCACGGCCATCTCCGCTAAATGATGTGAACAAGGCCTTGTTCCAGCACCCACCCCTCCCCCTGCAGTGCAGCCTGGGCTCTCCACCAGCAGCTGCAGTGAGGATTCCAATGTTACAGGACAGGCAAATGTGTACTCCCATGTTATGCTAGGAATACACCACGAGATCCCTCTCCAGGTCCACCGTCCGATCGATCTTCTGATCGCCTCTCCAATTGACTCCCGTCCGCCTCTATATAGATTGATCAGAAAACGTTTGAAAGTCAGACCGGACCTGTTGGAAATTATCCATCGAACCATCTGGCCAGTGAGCAATCCCATGGTGTATTCCCAGCACAAAACAAAGCACAGTAACAGACCAATATGCAATCCTTTGTTGAACAAACCCCCCCAGGGGCTAGCTGGGAAAAGGTCACAAAAATGGCTGCACAGGTATGAAAATCCTTCTGCAGCTGCTGTGAAGTTAACCCAGAAACCCTAAGTTAAATCCACTCACCGACCATGGATCCAGCGCGTGTGTCCACCAAATGTTGTACACAGTTGGATTCCTCATACAAAAGACTGAGCTTGCTGCCTGCATGCAGTTTTGTTCCCTTTACCTGGACCACCCTCTTTTGACACCTAGCTAGCCCTGCGACCCTTCCCACTAGTCATCTGATCTCCCTCATTCCTAGCCAGGCCATCCCTGAGCCCGCCCTGTCATGTGCCCTGTCTCCTATGCTATCGCTCGGCTCTCGGGGCTTCTAACCTTGGGGTCGCTGTCACTATCTAACCTGGGGGGTCCCTGTCGCTATCTAACCTGCAGGGGTCCCTGTCGCTATCTAACCTGGGGGGGTCCCTGTCGCTCTCTAACCTGGAGGGGTCCCTGTCACTATCTAACCTGGGGGGGTCCCTGTCGCTATCTAACCTGGGGGTCCCTGTCGCTATCTAACCTGGGGGTCGCTGTCACTATCTAACCCTGGGGTCGCTGTCACTATCTAACCTGGGGGGTCCCTGTCGCTATCTAACCTAGGGGGTCCCTGTCGCTATATAACCTGGGGGGGTCCCTGTCACTATCTAACCTGGGGGGGGGGTCCCTGTCACTATCTAACCTGGGGGGTCCCTGTCACTATCTAACCTGGGCGGTCCCTGGCACTATCTAACCTGGGGGGTCCCTGTTACTATCTAACCTGGGGGTCACTGTCACTATCTAACCTGGGGGGTCCCTGTCACTATCTAACCTGGAGGTCCCTGTCACTATCTAACCTGGGGGGTCGCTGTCACTATCTAACCTGGGGGTCCCTGTCACTATCTAACCTGGGGGGTCCCTGTCACTATCTAACCTGAGTGGTCCCTGTCACTATCTAACCTGGGGGTCCCAGTCACTATCTAACCTGGGGGTCCCTGTCACTATCTAACCTGGGGGGTCCCTGTCACTATCTAACCTGGGGGTCCCTGTCACTATCTAACCTGGGGTCGCTAGCAATATCTAACCTGGGGGTCGCTGTTGTTATAATTTAAGTAGGCCTCAGTTATTTGGACTGAGTTTTAGGTAAAAGGCTTGTTCGCAGAATATACCTTTAAATAGAGTTTCTCGTGATGCAGGCAGAAGCATCTCAGTGTCTGCTTGAAGCAAATGATACAAGCAGATACTGAGAAGATGTTCCTAGTCCAAGGTCTTAGGCCTACACTGCCCCAGACAAATGGACTACGGGAACAATCAACATGGGCCATATTTATAAAACATAACGTTCTTGCAACTAGGGCATAGTATCTTATTGAATATTAATCGAGTAGGTGTGTGTCCTGACATCACAAGGGATCTGAACCAATCATAGATGGCTCAGTGAGGTCACATTTAACTCTTTCTGGTTCATATAAAGAGGGAGCACGGAGGGAAAAGGGGGGCACTCTACTTTGCAGCTATCCGGCTCTCTATGCTTCCTAGTTAGAATACTAGCTTCCTGTATGTATGATGTAAATATATGTGATGTACATAGGACATAGGAAAGACTATTTATACTTTGAAGAAATCAAACTGTAACACAAGATGCTTAATAAACCCCTTTGAAAGGTGAAGAAGGCTGTCTCCGCTCTATCTCCTGTATGCTGTCGCTGTGAGTTGCAGCTCTGATGAGTTGCTGGTGCCGGAGCTAAAGGTGATTTATTACAGTTGGTGCCGTGAAAACCCTAGGCCAATCCCAGGTCGTTGATTGGTGATCCAGGTGGGCACAAGAGTCAGTCTAATTGAGACTTCTCGAAGCAGCGACTTAGATCTCTGTGAGGCAAGCACAAGAGAACAGGAGAAGCTCAGAGCGAGCTGAGCTGGAAGAGTTAAGAGCGGACAACGGAGGCCAGAGACGAGAAGTGCAAAGCTTATCAAGCAGAGATAAGCTCTGTGCGGAGTGAGTCGGGAAAATTCCAGCGGCAGGGTCGATGTGGGCGCCCTAATTGGAGTGGACGTACGCCACACATAGGGGAAGGCAGTCCAAGAGAATGGGTTTGGCCAGATCCCATTAGGACCTTCAGCGCATCCGACGCCTGTGAGGAAAACTTGGGCCAAGATTGCTGGGAGACTCAGAGCTCGTTTCTGGTACAGAGGCCACACACCGCAAGAGGTTTTGATAAGGCGAGTATGGTGTTATACATGTTTTCTTTTACTTGTCAGTGCGGCGCCCCCCCCCCCCCTGCAGCAGAGGCCGGGGAGGGGGGGGGGGCTGTGTGTCTGTGTGTGTATCTCTCTCTCTCATGTTCTATGGGTTATATTCCTCGGAGTTTGGGAGAGAGAGAGACAGAGAGATGCTGTTGTTTTTTTACCCTTTGCCTTTCTGTGAAGCTGCAATACTGCATGTCATTTTTTTACGTGTTTTTTTTTCGAGCTTAGTAAGGCGTGCATAACAGCGAAAATGTTTTCTTGTCCATGAGTTATCTGTTTAGTGAGGTTTTTCGTTTCGCATTCCTGAGAGAGGGATATGAAGCTGCGCTTTCGCTAGTAGTTCCGTTCGTACGGTTATGAGTTATGCCCTCTCGTGTGGGAGGGGTGATTAATGTTCGAGGTGTGTAACATTCCAGAGCGTACTTGCTGCGTGCGCTGGTTCAGAGTTTTTTCCTCAGCTGTGTGTTACATTCAGTTGTATTGTGGCAATGTGATATGCTAAAGTGTGCATGCAATGTTTTTTCTAACTGTTTTATTCTTTCCATACATGCATAGAGTTTGCTATGGGAGATTGCATAGCGGCCATCTTGTCTGATGTTCCATGACTCAAAATGGTGTCCCAGGCTTCAGGGGGGAGGATCCCAGGCAGTCATGACATTCTAATGGGAGAGTCTTCTGAGCCCAGGGACGAACCCTCACCCCCGCCCCCAGTGAGGGAGGTAGGAGTGGAGGAGGAGAGCGTAGGAAATTCAGTAGGGCCTGTGGGAATGGTACCACCCATAGGTGTTTGCTGTTTCCTATGCTGAGTGCTGGGCTAATACAGAAGCACCCTGACGAGCAAGTGAAGCTGGGCTATAACTCCACGGAGTGTGGCCACAATTTGAGTGGGTGAACATCAGACAAGGGAAGCACAGTAGCTGTCAGATGGCTACTGGTGACATAGGAAGCTGCTCCCTGGGTATGCATTCATATAACTTAGAGCATATCAGGGGGGTGCCGGTAGTGATTTTATTCACTGTAACATGAGTTCCCCAATAGAGGTCAGGGGGATAAAAGGGTACAGAGCAATGGAAAAAAAAAAGAAAATAATACAGAAAAAGGGTTGACCAATCGAGCCGTCTGTCGGAACGTTACAGAGCGGTAAGCGTTTTTCGGTTTTTGTCCGGGACAAAGCCAGAGTTTGAAAGAGGTCAAGGCTGGGCAGTTGTGCGGTTTTTGCGTCTGCGGATTGGTCAAAAGGTATTTTTTTTCTTCTTCCAGCTCGTACCAAGCGTTCACACAATGCACAGGACTGACAGCAGTCCAAGGGGCGAGATTGCCGTGTATAGTGTGACAGTGTATTTGGGGGGTGGTAGTCCTATGTTCAGTCTAGGATCCCCTACACAGTCAGGAGTCAGAGACTCCCATGCAGTTGTAGTAAACTGTCATGTGAATCCCTGGATGGGGTTCTGCTTAGTTAACAGAGAAAGCACACCTTCCTACAGGAAGTAGCTGTGTTTGTTTTTGGGGGCAAGTGCAGAGGTAGTAGCATTGCCGATTGGTTCACAAATAGGACTTCCGGCAGAACTGGTTGCAATATATGAAGTCCTAGGTAAGTACCCTAAAAGGGGTAAGAACATTTCAAGCTCAACTGCGCGTTGCAGTAGGGGGCAGGTGGTCCCTACTCAGTACATACTGCGGTCAGCGTTGCGGCCGAAGTATGTACAGGGGGGATGTAGAGGTCAGTGCTTCAAAAGGTGAGATCCGAGGGAAGCACATTGTAACAAGATAAGTACTTATGCTATGGCACATAAAGTAAGGGAGAGAGCTTTAGAGCCTTCCCATAATCAAAAAGTTAATAAAGTTCAAGTAAACTATAAAGAAACAAGATCAATTACGGTAGATATTGATCCATTTAAAGTGTACAGAGTACAAGCCGCAGGGCGAATCCCAAATCATTAATAAGAATTGATTTGTTTGTATTTTGATTTCAGGAGTTGGGCAATATGGAGTCGAGACAGCGGCAGTGCTGACAGCAAAGATGGAGATGTCAGTCGGATAAGCGAAAAGTTCCAGATGCCGATCTGAGTTTGGAAAACACGAGATTCCTGAAATTGGAAAGAGACTAAAACACGAGATTCCTGAAATTGGAAAGAGACTAAAAAAACGAGATTCCGGAGATGGGAAAACGACTAAAAAAAAACTGACTGAGCAAAGCATAGTGCAAATTGCTAATGTTTTTCTTTCCCAAGGTGGTGCTTTTATAATGAAGAGTACCGTGCTGATGGTGATCCTAGGTTGCCATTTCGTCCGAGGAGAACGAAGAGAGGACATTCTCATGTATAATAAGGGGTTAATGAGAATGCAAGGCCCAAACATGTTTATGTTGGGTGACAAAGGTACTGATCCTTTCACACCTCCCTCCACTTGGCACAGACGGACCAAGCAGGGATGGAGGAAAAGAGCACTTGTGCCAGGAGAAAACAAATTTCATGGCACAAGGTGGGTGAAAGGTCTGAAGGGTCAGGTGTGCGGGCAGTGGGAATTGAATGGCAGTGTAAATCTGCTATTGAATGCCACACTCCCAGAATCGATGCACCGATCCAAAGGTTTGTTCAAAGGTACATTGCAGTACAATGGGTACATGCAAAAGGTGGAGTGTGTGATTCAGGGGTACCTTGTCTTGGTTATGCAGAGTGAGATGGTTCCAGATTGGAGAGGAATGAGCAGGAGGCGTCAATTCTTCTACCAGAGAGACGCAGGGGACAACATCACACTCTGGAGCTACCAACAGAGAGTGCCTCTGAAACAACTATACACACGTAAAGGCTGGAAAGCCGAGGGTTGGTGGTTCTCGAAACAAGAAGTAAAAATCGAGATCAAGCCACATTTCCAGGTGACAAAGAGGGTGGGGAGAGCGGTCCCGGGGGAGGGAAAGCCAACACAGGGAACCCCATTCACACCACACGGGTCACCACAGGGGACGATATTACACAGTCCATATGCAGCCACTTATCCTCATGCTAGTTGGGTAAGTGAAGAGGTTGCGGCCGAAGTATGTACAGGGGGGATGTAGAGGTCAGTGCTTCAAAAGGTGAGATCCGAGGGAAGCACATTGTAACAAGATAAGTACTTATGCTATGGCACATAAAGTAAGGGAGAGAGCTTTAGAGCCTTCCCATAATCAAAAAGTTAATAAAGTTCAAGTAAACTATAAAGAAACAAGATCAATTACGGTAGATATTGATCCATTTAAAGTGTACAGAGTACAAGCCGCAGGGCGAATCCCAAATCATTAATAAGAATTGATTTGTTTGTATTTTGATTTCAGGAGTTGGGCAATATGGAGTCGAGACAGCGGCAGTGCTGACAGCAAAGATGGAGATGTCAGTCGGATAAGCGAAAAGTTCCAGATGCCGATCTGAGTTTGGAAAACACGAGATTCCTGAAATTGGAAAGAGACTAAAACACGAGATTCCTGAAATTGGAAAGAGACTAAAAAAACGAGATTCCGGAGATGGGAAAACGACTAAAAAAAAACTGACTGAGCAAAGCATAGTGCAAATTGCTAATGTTTTTCTTTCCCAAGGTGGTGCTTTTATAATGAAGAGTACCGTGCTGATGGTGATCCTAGGTTGCCATTTCGTCCGAGGAGAACGAAGAGAGGACATTCTCATGTATAATAAGGGGTTAATGAGAATGCAAGGCCCAAACATGTTTATGTTGGGTGACAAAGGTACTGATCCTTTCACACCTCCCTCCACTTGGCACAGACGGACCAAGCAGGGATGGAGGAAAAGAGCACTTGTGCCAGGAGAAAACAAATTTCATGGCACAAGGTGGGTGAAAGGTCTGAAGGGTCAGGTGTGCGGGCAGTGGGAATTGAATGGCAGTGTAAATCTGCTATTGAATGCCACACTCCCAGAATCGATGCACCGATCCAAAGGTTTGTTCAAAGGTACATTGCAGTACAATGGGTACATGCAAAAGGTGGAGTGTGTGATTCAGGGGTACCTTGTCTTGGTTATGCAGAGTGAGATGGTTCCAGATTGGAGAGGAATGAGCAGGAGGCGTCAATTCTTCTACCAGAGAGACGCAGGGGACAACATCACACTCTGGAGCTACCAACAGAGAGTGCCTCTGAAACAACTATACACACGTAAAGGCTGGAAAGCCGAGGGTTGGTGGTTCTCGAAACAAGAAGTAAAAATCGAGATCAAGCCACATTTCCAGGTGACAAAGAGGGTGGGGAGAGCGGTCCTGGGGGAGGGAAAGCCAACACAGGGAACCCCATTCACACCACACGGGTCACCACAGGGGACGATATTACACAGTCCATATGCAGCCACTTATCCTCATGCTAGTTGGGTAAGTGAAGAGGTACTCTTAATTGAAAGATTGCAGAGAGTACAGTCTTCCCGACCTCTGGTACATATTGTGCCTCAGGACATAAGGGGGGAAGAGGTCCAATCAAGACGGTTGGGGGCATATTTTGTCAGGGAGATGCTTAAAGATCCTGTGCAACTGAGATTGGACAAGGGGAGGTATATCGATTTTTCTGGAGAAGGATCTTTTGCATGGCAGCTTCGAGATGTTTGGGTGAACAAATGGAAACGGTGCAACATTCCTTTAGGCACCGCCACTTCCTTAGTTCCCACCTCAACCCGGGTCTTCCACCAGGACCTGAGAGGTCAACCTTTTTTGGTGCTAGACGGGGAGGTGAAACAAGTAGAGTTGTCCTCATGCGGGCAATTCTTGCAGAAGTACCTGCGTTGGCCGGGGCAAGTCAAATTTAGTGAAGAAGCCTGCGGGCTCAATAACGCAGAATGCGAGGCTACCATTCAAAAGATCCACCCTGAAGCCCAACCGATAGTTCCGGTGGCTGAAGGAAAGGTTTGTTTTTTTAGCATCCTGTCTAAGGACACATTCAAGGTACATGTTCATAATTGTTCCAATAAGGGGGATCGGTCAAGGGGAACATATTGGGTGAGTGGAGATCCCATATGGATCCAGTCATCCAGGTTGGATGACGTTATTTCTCAAATTGTTAAGAGAACTCTAAAGTGCAAAGTTTCACGGGTAGTTCCCGTCCTGAAAGAGAACATGACATGGGACGAAGGGGAACAGGTTTTGATCCAAGACGACCACATTTTGTTACAAAGGTTAAACAAACAGTACACTAAGTTAGAGGTAAGATTTCACCATGATCCAGGTGATCTTAACGAGGTAGAACGCACAAATAAGCAGGTGAGTTCCAGTCTGACCTGGTGGAAAAGGTTTCCGGTGATGTTCCAGGGACACTCGGACTGGGCCTCTGCAGTTCCAAAGTTCTTTCTACACCCACTGGTCGTCTGGATGGGGATGACAACTTTAGGCATCATTATCCAGGTGAGGTTGCGTGTTAAAATTACGTAAAACAAATTAACCTGGTCCAGAGATTGGTGCCTCATAAACAATCTCCTGAACCGATATTTTCAAATTGAGGGATTATACAGGGTTACGGGTATAGGTTTAGTAGTACCTGTGATGGAGCTGATTGTATAAAGGCGCTCTTTTAGAAGGCACCTGGCACTGCTCCGTTTTGTAACAACCAAACGAGTTTCACTTTTCTGTGGTCATGCAAGTTTGTGAGTGATACGCAAGTGACGCAAATGCTGAGCATGTGGTATAGAGGGACTTAGAAGTAGGGCCTCCCCAGAGAGCCTGGTTACAGGAAGACCAAGAGGTCGTGCTCTCTCTCTCTTCAAGGGGTAACCGTCTAGAGCAGAGAAGGTGTGTGAGCACGAGCATCGAAAAGTGAAACATAAAGGAAAGAAACCAGGTACTGCTGGGTTCTGAAGCTGGGATCTGCGGATCAAGCCATTTTAGGGGGGATTGTTATAATTTAAGTAGGCCTCAGTTATTTGGACTGAGTTTTAGGTAAAAGGCTTGTTCGCAGAATATACCTTTAAATAGAGTTTCTCGTGATGCAGGCAGAAGCATCTCAGTGTCTGCTTGAAGCAAATGATACAAGCAGATACTGAGAAGATGTTCCTAGTCCAAGGTCTTAGGCCTACACTGCCCCAGACAAATGGACTACGGGAACAATCAACATGGGCCATATTTATAAAACATAACGTTCTTGCAACTAGGGCATAGTATCTTATTGAATATTAATCGAGTAGGTGTGTGTCCTGACATCACAAGGGATCTGAACCAATCATAGATGGCTCAGTGAGGTCACATTTAACTCTTTCTGGTTCATATAAAGAGGGAGCACGGAGGGAAAAGGGGGGCACTCTACTTTGCAGCTATCCGGCTCTCTATGCTTCCTAGTTAGAATACTAGCTTCCTGTATGTATGATGTAAATATATGTGATGTACATAGGACATAGGAAAGACTATTTATACTTTGAAGAAATCAAACTGTAACACAAGATGCTTAATAAACCCCTTTGAAAGGTGAAGAAGGCTGTCTCCGCTCTATCTCCTGTATGCTGTCGCTGTGAGTTGCAGCTCTGATGAGTTGCTGGTGCCGGAGCTAAAGGTGATTTATTACAGCTGTCACTATCTAACCTGGGGGTCGCTGTCACTATCTAACCTGGGGGTCGCTGTCACTATCTAACCTGGGGGGTCCCTGTCACTATCTAACCTGGGGGTCCCTGTCACTAACCTGGGGTTCGCTGTCACTGGGGGTCGCTGTCATTATCTAACCTGGGGGTCGCTGTCACTATCTAACCTGGGGGTCGCTGTCACTATCTAACCTGGGGGGTCCCTGTCGCTATCTAACCTGTCACGATCTAACCTGGGTGGTCCCTGTCACTATCTAACCTGGGGGTCCCTGTCACTATCTAACCTGGGGTCCCTGTCACTATCTAACCTGGGGGTCGCTGTCACTATCTAACCTGGGGGGGGGGGTCCTTGTCACTATCTAACCTGGGGGTCGCTGTCACTATCTAACCTGGGGGGTCCCTGTCGCTATCTAACCTGGGGGGTCCCTGTCGCTCTCTAACCTGGGGGGGGTCCCTGCCG
This sequence comes from Hyperolius riggenbachi, assembly GCF_040937935.1. Classification (NCBI taxonomy): domain Eukaryota; kingdom Metazoa; phylum Chordata; class Amphibia; order Anura; family Hyperoliidae; genus Hyperolius; species Hyperolius riggenbachi. The sequence goes on from NC_090655.1 coordinate 171,042,680, forward strand.
CTATCTAACCTGGGGGTCGCTGTCACTATCTTACCTGGGGGGTCCCTGTCACGATCTAACCTGGGTGGTCCCTGTCACTATCTAACCTGGGTGGTCCCTGTCACTATCTAACCTGGGGGTCCCTGTCACTATCTAACCTGGGGGTCGCTGTCACTATCTAACCTGGGGGGGGGGTCCCTGTCACTATCTAACCTGGGGGTCCCTGTCGCTATCTAACCTGGGGGGTCCCTGTCGCTATCTAACATGGGGGGTCCCTGTCACTATCTAACCTGGGGGTCCCTGTCGCTATATAACCTGGGGGGTCCCTGTCGCTATCTAACATGGGGGGTCCCTGTCGCTATCTAACCTGGGGGGTCGCTCTCACTATCTAACCTGGGGGTCGCTCTCACTATCTAACCTGGGGGTCGCTCTCACTATCTAACCTGGGGTCCCTGTCGCTATCTAACCTGGGGGGTCCCTGTCACTATCTAACCTGGGGGTCCCTGTCACTAACCTGGGGGTCGCTGTCACTATCTAACCTGGGGGTCGCTGTCACTATCTAACCTGGGGGGTCCATGTCGCTATCTAACCTTGGGGGGTCCCTGTCGCTCTCTAACCTGGGGGGGTCCCTGTCGCTATCTAACCTGGGGGGGTCCGTGCCGCTATCTAACCTGGAGGGCCCCTGTCACTATCTAACCTGGGGGTCCCTGTCACTAACCTGGGGGTCGCTGTCACTATCTAACCTGGGGGTCGCTGTCACTATCTAACCTGGGGGGTCCCTGTCGCTATCTAACCTGGGGGTCCCTGTCGCTATCTAACCTGGGGGGTCCCCTGTCGCTCTTTAACATGGGGGGTCCCTGTCGCTATCTAACCTGGGGGGTCGCTGTCACTATCTAACCTGGGGGGGTCCCTGTCGCTCTCTAACCTGGGGGGGGTCCCTGTCGCTATCTAACCTGGGGGGGTCCCTGCCGCTATCTAACCTGGAGTGTCCCTGTCGCTCTCTAACCTGGAGGGTCCCTGTCGCTCTCTAACCTGGGGGGGTCCCTGTCGCTCTCTAACCTGGGGGGGTCACTGTCACTATCTAACCTGGGGGTCCCTGTCACTAACCTGGGGGTCGCTGTCACTATCTAACCTGGGGGTCGCTGTCACTATCTAACCTGGGGGGTCCCTGTCACTATCTAACCTGGGGGGGTCCCTGTCGCTATCTAACCTGGGGGGGTCCCTGTCGCTCTTTAACCTGGGGGGTCCCTGTCGCTATCTAACCTGGGGGTCGCTGTCACTATCTAACCTGGGGGGTCCCTGTCGCTATCTAACCTGGGGGGTCCCTTTCACTATCTAACCTGGGGGTCCCTGTCACTAACCTGGGGGTCGCTGTCACTATCTAACCTGGGGGTCGCTGTCGCTATCTAACCTGGGGGGTCCCTGTCGCTATCTAACCTGGGGGGTCCCTGTCGCTATCTAACTTGGGGGGGTCCCTGTCGCTCTCTAACCTGGGGGGGGTCCTTGTCGCTATCTAACCTGGGGGGGGGTCCCTGCTGCTATCTAACCTGGGGGGTCCCTGTCGTTATCTTACCTGGGGGGTCCCTGTCACGATCTAACCTGGGTGGTCCCTGTCACTATCTAACCTGGGGGGGTCCCTGTCACTATCTAACCTGGGGGTCGCTGTCACTATCTAACCTGGGGGGGGGGTCCCTGTCACTATCTAACCTGGGGGTCCCTGTCGCTATTTAACCTGGGGGGTCCCTGTCGCTATCTAACCTGGGGGGTCGCTGTCACTATCTAACCTGGGGGTCGCTGTCACTATCTAACCTGGGGGTCGCTGTCACTATCTAACCTGGGGTCCCTGTCACTATCTAACCTGGGGGTCGCTGTCACTATCTAACCTGGGGGTCGCTCTCACTATCTAACCTTGGTTCCCTGTCACTATCTAACCTGGGGGTCCCTGTCGCTATCTAACCTGGGGGGTCCCTGTCGCTATCTAACATGGGGGTCCCTGTCGCTATCTAACCTGGGGGGTCCCTGACGCTATCTAACTTCGGGGGTCTCTGTCACAATCTTACCTGGGGGGTCCCTGTCACGATCTAACCTGGGTGGTCCCTGTCACTATCTAACCTGGGGGTCCCTGTCACTATCTAACCTGGGGGGTCCCTGTCACTATCTAACATGGGGGGTCCCTGTCGCTATTTAACCTGGGGGGTCCCTGTCACTATCTAACCTGGGGGTCGCTGTCACTATCTAACCTGGGGTGTCCCTGTCGCTATCTAACCTGGGGGTCCCTGTCGCTATCTAACCTGGGGGGTCCCTGTCGCTATCTAACCTGGGGGGTCCCTGTCGCTATCTAACATGGGGGGTCCCTGTCGCTATCTAACCTGGGGGGTCCCTGTCACTATCTAACCTGGGGGTCGCTGTCATTATCTAACCTGGGGGTCGCTGTCACTATCTAACCTGGGGGGTCCCTGTCACTATCTAACCTGGGGGTCCCTGTCACTAACCTTGGGGTCGCTGTCACTATCTAACCTGGGGGGTCCCTGTCGCTATCTAACCTGGGGGGTCCCTGTCGCTATCTAACCAGGGGGGGTCCCTGTCGCTATCTAACCTGGGGGGGGGGGGTCCCTGTCACTATCTAACCTGGGGGGTCCCTGTCACTATCAAACCTGGGGGGTCCCTATCACTATCTAATCTGGGGGGTCCCTGTCACTATCTAACCTGGGGGTCACTGTCACTATCTAACCTGGGGGGTCCCTGTCACTATCTAACCTGGAGGTCCCTGTCACTAACTTGGGGGTCGCTGTCACTATCTAACCTGGGGGTCCCTGTCACTATCTAACCCGGGGGGTCCCTGTCACTATCTAACCTGGGTGGTCCCTGTCACTATCTAACCTGGGGGTCCCTGTCACTATCTAACCTGGGGGTCCCTGTCACTATCTAACCTGGGGGGTCCCTGTCACTATCTAACCTGGGGGTCCCTGTCACTATCTAACCTGGGTCCCTGTCACTATCTAACCTGGGGGTCGCTGTCACTATCTAACCTGGGGGTCGCTGTCACTATCTAACCTGGGGGGTCCCTGTCACTATCTAACCTGGGGGGGTCCCTGTCGCTATCTAACCTGGGGGGGTCCCTGTCGCTCTTTAACCTGGGGGGTCCCTGTCGCTATCTAACCTGGGGGTCGCTGTCACTATCTAACCTGGGGGGTCCCTGTCGCTATCTAACCTGGGGGGTCCCTGTCACTATCTAACCTGGGGGTCCCTGTCACTAACCTGGGGGTCGCTGTCACTATCTAACCTGGGGGTCGCTGTCGCTATCTAACCTGGGGGGTCCCTGTCGCTATCTAACCTGGGGGGTCCCTGTCGCTATCTAACTTGGGGGGGTCCCTGTCGCTCTCTAACCTGGGGGGGGGGTCCTTGTCGCTATCTAACCTGGGGGGGGGTCCCTGCTGCTATCTAACCTGGGGGGTCCCTGTCGTTATCTTACCTGGGGGGTCCCTGTCACGATCTAACCTGGGTGGTCCCTGTCACTATCTAACCTGGGGGGGTCCCTGTCACTATCTAACCTGGGGGTCGCTGTCACTATCTAACCTGGGGGGGGGGGTCCCTGTCACTATCTAACCTGGGGGTCCCTGTCGCTATTTAACCTGGGGGGTCCCTGTCGCTATCTAACCTGGGGGGTCGCTGTCACTATCTAACCTGGGGGTCGCTGTCACTATCTAACCTGGGGGTCGCTGTCACTATCTAACCTGGGGTCCCTGTCACTATCTAACCTGGGGGTCGCTGTCACTATCTAACCTGGGGGTCGCTGTCACTATCTAACCTGGGGGTCGCTCTCACTATCTAACCTGGGGTCCCTGTCACTATCTAACCTGGGGGTCCCTGTCGCTATCTAACCTGGGGGGTCCCTGTCGCTATCTAACATGGGGGTCCCTGTCGCTATCTAACCTGGGGGGTCCCTGACGCTATCTAACTTCGGGGGTCTCTGTCACAATCTTACCTGGGGGGTCCCTGTCACGATCTAACCTGGGTGGTCCCTGTCACTATCTAACCTGGGGGTCCCTGTCACTATCTAACCTGAGGGGTCCCTGTCACTATCTAACATGGGGGGTCCCTGTCGCTATTTAACCTGGGGGGTCCCTGTCACTATCTAACCTGGGGGTCGCTGTCACTATCTAACCTGGGGTGTCCCTGTCGCTATCTAACCTGGGGGTCCCTGTCGCTATCTAACCTGGGAGGTCCCTGTCGCTATCTAACCTGGGGGGTCCCTGTCGCTATCTAACATGGGGGGTCCCTGTCGCTATCTAACCTGGGGGGTCCCTGTCACTATCTAACCTGGGGGTCGCTGTCATTATCTAACCTGGGGGTCGCTGTCACTATCTAACCTGGGGGGTCCCTGTCACTATCTAACCTGGGGGTCCCTGTCACTAACCTTGGGGTCGCTGTCACTATCTAACCTGGGGGGTCCCTGTCGCTATCTAACCTGGGGGGTCCCTGTCGCTATCTAACCAGGGGGGGTCCCTGTCGCTATCTAACCTGGGGGGGGGGGGGGGTCCCTGTCACTATCTAACCTGGGGGGTCCCTGTCACTATCAAACCTGGGGGGGTCCCTGTCACTATCTAACCTGGGCGTCGCTGTCACTATCTAACCTGGGGGGGGGGGTCCCTGTCACTATCTAACCTGGGGGTCCCTGTCGCTATTTAACCTGGGGGGTCCCTGTCGCTATCTAACCTGGGGGGTCGCTGTCACTATCTAACCTGGGGGTCGCTGTCACTATCTAACCTGGGGGTCGCTGTCACTATCTAACCTGGGGTCCCTGTCACTATCTAACCTGGGGGTCGCTGTCACTATCTAACCTGGGGGTCGCTGTCACTATCTAACCTGGGGGTCGCTGTCACTATCTAACCTGGGGGTCGCTCTCACTATCTAACCTGGGGTCCCTGTCACTATCTAACCTGGGGGTCCCTGTCGCTATCTAACCTGGGGGGTCCCTGTCGCTATCTAACATGGGGGTCCCTGTCGCTATCTAACCTGGGGGGTCCCTGACGCTATCTAACTTCGGGGGTCTCTGTCACAATCTTACCTGGGGGGTCCCTGTCACGATCTAACCTGGGTGGTCCCTGTCACTATCTAACCTGGGGGTCCCTGTCACTATCTAACCTGGGGGGTCCCTGTCACTATCTAACATGGGGGGTCCCTGTCGCTATTTAACCTGGGGGGTCCCTGTCACTATCTAACCTGGGGGTCGCTGTCACTATCTAACCTGGGGTGTCCCTGTCGCTATCTAACCTGGGGGTCCCTGTCGCTATCTAACCTGGGGGGTCCCTGTCGCTATCTAACCTGGGGGGTCCCTGTCGCTATCTAACATGGGGGGTCCCTGTCGCTATCTAACCTGGGGGGTCCCTGTCACTATCTAACCTGGGGGTCGCTGTCATTATCTAACCTGGGGGTCGCTGTCACTATCTAACCTGGGGGGTCCCTGTCACTATCTAACCTGGGGGTCCCTGTCACTAACCTTGGGGTCGCTGTCACTATCTAACCTGGGGGGTCCCTGTCGCTATCTAACCTGGGGGGTCCCTGTCGCTATCTAACCAGGGGGGGTCCCTGTCGCTATCTAACCTGGGGGGGGGGGGGGGTCCCTGTCACTATCTAACCTGGGGGGTCCCTGTCACTATCAAACCTGGGGGATCCCTATCACTATCTAATCTGGGGGGTCCCTGTCACTATCTAACCTGGGGGTCACTGTCACTATCTAACCTGGGGGGTCCCTGTCACTATCTAACCTGGAGGTCCCTGTCACTAACTTGGGGGTCGCTGTCACTATCTAACCTGGGGGTCCCTGTCACTATCTAACCCGGGGGGTCCCTGTCACTATGTAACCTGGGTGGTCCCTGTCACTATCTAACCTGGGGGTCCCTGTCACTATCTAACCTGGGGGTCCCTGTCACTATCTAACCTGGGGGGTCCCTGTCACTATCTAACCTGGGGGTCCCTGTCACTATCTAACCTGGGGTCCCTGTCACTATCTAACCTGGGGGTCGCTGTCACTATCTAACCTGGGGGTCGCTGTCACTATCTAACCTGGGGGGTCCTTGTCACTATCTAAAGTGGGGGTCCCTGTCACTAACCTGGGGGTCGCTGTCACTATCTAACCTGGGGGTCGCTGTCACTATCTAACCTGGGAGGTCCCTGTCGCTTTCTAACCTGGGGGGGGGGTCCCTGTCGCTCTCTAACCTGGGGGGGTCCCTGTCGCTATCTAACCTGGGGGGTCCCTGTCGCTTTCTAACCTGGGGGGGTCCCTGTCGCTCTCTAACCTGGGGGGGTCCCTGTCGCTATCTAACCTGGTCGGGGGTCCCTGCCGCTATCTAACCTGGGGGTCGCTGTCACTATCTAACCTGGGGGGTCCCTGTCGCTATCTTACCTGGGGGGTCCCTGTCACGATCTAACCTGGGTGGTCCCTGTCACTATCTAACCTGGGGGTCCCTGTCACTATCTAACCTGGGGGTCGCTGTCACTATCTAACCTGGGGGGTCCCTGTCACTATCTAACCTGGGGGTCCCTGTCGCTATCTAACATGGGGGGTCCCTGTCACTATCTAACCTGGGGGTCCCTGTCACTAACCTGGGGGTCGCTGTCACCATCTAACCTGGGGGGTCCCTGTCACTATCTAACCTGGGGGTCCCTGTCGCTATCTAACCTGGGGGGTCCCTGTCGCTATCTAACATGGGGGGTCCCTGTCGCTATTTAACCTGGGGGGTCCCTGTCACTATCTAACCTTAGGGGGTCCCTGTCGCTCTCTAACCTGGGGGGGTCCCTGTCGCTATCTAACCTGGGGGGGTCCCTGCCGCTATCTAACCTGGGGGTCGCTGTCACTATCTAACCTGGGGGGTCCCTGTCACTATCTAACCTGGGGGTCCCTGTCGCTATCTAACATGGGGGGTCCCTGCCGCTATCTAACCTGGGGGTCGCTGTTACTATCTAACCTGGGGGGTCCCTGTCACTATCTAACCTGGGGGTCCCTGTCGCTATCTAACCTGGGTGGTCCCTGTCACTATCTAACCTGGGGGGTCCCTGTCGCTATCTAACATGGGGGGTCCCTGTCGCTATCTAACCTGGGGGGTCCCTGTCACTATCTAACCTGGGGGTCGCTGTCATTATCTAACCTGGGGGTCGCTGTCACTATCTAACCTGGGGGGTCCCTGTCACTATCTAACCTGAGTGTCCCTGTCACTAACCTTGGGGTCGCTGTCACTATCTAACCTGGGGGGTCCCTGTCGCTATCTAACCTGGGGGGTCCCTGTCGCTATCTAACCTGGGGGGGTCCCTGTCGCTATCTAACCTGGGGGGGGGGGGGCCCTGTCGCTATCTAACCTGGAGGTCCCTGTCACTAACTTGGGGGTCGCTGTCACTATCTAACCTGGGGGTCGCTGTCACTATCTAACCTGGGGGGTCCCTGTCACTCTCTAACCTGGGTGGTTTCTCTCACTATCTAACCTGGGGGTCCCTGTCACTATCTAACCTGGGGGGTCCCTGTCACTATCTAACCTGGGGGTCCCTGTCACTATCTAACCTGGGGGTCACTGTCACTATCTAACCTGGGGGGTCCCTGTCACTATCTAACCTGGAGGTCCCTGTCACTAACTTAGGGGTCCCTGTCACTATCTAACCTGGGGGTCGCTGTCACTATCTAACCTGGGGGTCGCTGTCACTATCTAACCTGGGGGGTCCCTGTCACTATCTAACCTGGGGGTCCCTGTCACTAACCTGGGGGTCGCTGTCACTATCTAACCTGGGGGTCGCAGTCACTATCTAACCTGGGGGTCGCTCTCACTATCTAACCTGGGGGGTCCCTGTCGCTATCTAACCTGGGGGGTCCCTGTCACTATCTAACCTGGGGGGGTCCCTGTCGCTCTCTAACCTGGGGGGGGGGTCCCTGTCACTATCTAACCTGGGGGGGGGTCCCTGCCGCTATCTAACCTGGGGGTCGCTGTCACTATCTAACCTGGGGGGTCCCTGTCGCTATCTTACCTGGGGGGTCCCTGTCACGATGTAACCTGGGTGGTCCCTGTCACTATCTAACCTGGGTGGTCCCTGTCACTATCTAACCTGGGGGTCCTTGTTACTATCTAACCTGGGGGTCGCTGTCACTATCTAACCTGTGGGTCCCTGTCACTATCTAACCTGGGGGTCCCTGTCGCTATCTAACCTGGGGGGTCCCTGTCGCTATCTAACATGGGGGGTCCCTGTCGCTATCTAACCTGGGGGGTCCCTGTCACTATCTAACCTGGGGGTCGCTGTCACTATCTAACCTGGGGGGTCGCTGTCACTATCTAACCTGGGGGGTCCCTGTCGCTATCTAACCTGGGGGGTCCCTGTCGCTCTCTAACCTGGGGGGGTCCCTGTCGCTCTCTAACCTGGAGGGGTCCCTGTCGCTCTCTAACGTGGGGGGGTCCCTGCCGCTATCTAACCTGGGGGTCGCTGTCACTATCTAACCTGGGGGTCCCTATCACTATCTAACCTGGGGGGTCCCTGTCGCTATCTAACCTGGGGGTCGCTGTCGCTATCTAACCTGGGGGTCGCTGTCCCTATCTAACCTTTGGGATCCCTGTCGCTATCTAACCTGGAGGGTCCCTGTCGCTATCTAACCTGGGGGGTCCCTGTCGCTATCTAACCTGGGGGGTCCCTGTCGCTATCTAACCTGGGGGGTCCCTGTCACTATCTAACCTGGGGGTCGCTGTCACTATCTAACCTGGGGGTCCCTGTCACTATCTAACCTGGGGGTCCCTGTCACTTACCTGGGGGTCGCTATCACTATCTAACCTGGGGGGTCCCTGTCACTATCTAACCTGGGAGGTTCCTGTCGCTATCTAACCTGGGGGGGTCCCTGTCGCTATCTAACCTGGGGGTCCCTGTCACTATCTCACCTGGGGGTCCCTGTCGCTATCTGACCTGGGGGGTCCCTGTCGCTATCTAACATGGGGGGTCCCTGTCGCTATCTAACCTGGGGGGTCCCTGACGCTATCTAACTTCGGGGGTCCCTGTCACTATCTAACCTGGGGGGTCCCTGTCACTATCTAACCTGGGGGTCGCTGTCACTATCTAACCTGGAGGGTCCCTTTCACTATCTAACCTGGGGGTCCCTGTCACTAACCTGGGGGTCGCTGTCACTATCTGACCTGGGGGTCGCTGTCACTATCTAACCTGGGGGGGTCCCTGTCGCTATCTAACCTGGGGGGGTCCCTGTCGCTCTCTAACCTGGGGGGTCCCTGTCGCTATCTAACCTGGGGGGGTCCCTGTCGCTATCTAACTTGGGGGTCGCTGTCACTATCTAACCTGGGGGGTCCCTGTCGCTATCTAACCTGGGGGTCACTGTCACTATCTAACCTGGGGGGTCCCTGTCACTATCTAACCTGGAGGTCCCTGTTACTAACTTGGGGGTCGCTGTCACTATCTAACCTGGGGGTCCCTGTCACTATCTAACCTGGGGGGTCCCTGTCACTATCTAACCTGGGTGGTCCCTGTCACTATCTAACCTGGGGTCCCTGTCACTATCTAACCTGGGGGTCCCTGTCACTATCTAACCCTGGGGGTCCCTGTCACTATCTAACCTGGGCGGGGGTCCCTGCCGCTATCTAACCTGGGGGTCGCTGTCACTATCTAACCTGGGGGGTCCCTGTCGCTATCTTACCTGGGGGGTCCCTGTCACGATCTAACCTGGGTGGTCCCTGTCACTATCTAACCTGGGGGTCCCTGTCACTATCTAACCTGGGGGTCGCTGTCACTATCTAACCTGGGGGGTCCCTGTCACTATCTAACCTGGGGGTCCCTGTCGCTATCTAACATGGGGGGTCCCTGTCACTATCTAACCTGGGGGTCCCTGTCACTAACCTGGGGGTCGCTGTCACCATCTAACCTGGGGGGTCCCTGTCACTATCTAACCTGGGGGTCCCTGTCGCTATCTAACCGGGGGGGTCCCTGTCGCTATCTAACATGGGGGGTCCCTGTCGCTATTTAACCTGGGGGGTCCCTGTCACTATCTAACCTTAGGGGGTCCCTGTCGCTCTCTAACCTGGGGGGGTCCCTGTCGCTATCTAACCTGGGGGGGTCCCTGCCGCTATCTAACCTGGGGGTCGCTGTCACTATCTAACCTGGGGGGTCCCTGTCACTATCTAACCTGGGGGTCCCTGTCGCTATCTAACATGGGGGGTCCCTGCCGCTATCTAACCTGGGGGTCGCTGTTACTATCTAACCTGGGGGGTCCCTGTCACTATCTAACCTGGGGGGTCCCTGTCGCTATCTAACCTGGGGGGTCCCTGTCGCTATCTAACCTGGGGGGGTCCCTGTCGCTATCTAACCTGGGGGGGGGGGGCCCTGTCGCTATCTAACCTGGAGGTCCCTGTCACTAACTTGGGGGTCGCTGTCACTATCTAACCTGGGGGTCGCTGTCACTATCTAACCTGGGGGGTCCCTGTCACTCTCTAACCTGGGTGGTCCCTCTCACTATCTAACCTGGGGGTCCCTGTCACTATCTAACCTGGGGGGTCCCTGTCACTATCTAACCTGGGGGTCCCTGTCACTATCTAACCTGGGGGTCACTGTCACTATCTAACCTGGGGGGTCCCTGTCACTATCTAACCTGGAGGTCCCTGTCACTAACTTAGGGGTCCCTGTCACTATCTAACCTGGGGGTCGCTGTCACTATCTAACCTGGGGGTCGCTGTCACTATCTAATCTGGGGGGTCCCTGTCACTATCTAACCTGGGGGTCCCTGTCACTAACCTGGGGGTCGCTGTCACTATCTAACCTGGGGGTCGCAGTCACTATCTAACCTGGGGGTCGCTCTCACTATTTAACCTGGGGGGTCCCTGTCGCTATCTAACCTGGGGGGTCCCTGTCGCTATCTAACCTGGGGGGGTCCCTGTCGCTCTCTAACCTGGGGGGGGGTCCCTGTCACTATCTAACCTGGGGGGGGTCCCTGCCGCTATCTAACCTGGGGGTCGCTGTCACTATCTAACCTGGGGGGTCCCTGTCGCTATCTTACCTGGGGGGTCCCTGTCACGATGTAACCTGGGTGGTCCCTGTCACTATCTAACCTGGGTGGTCCCTGTCACTATCTAACCTGGGGGTCCCTGTCACTATCTAACCTGGGGGTCGCTGTCACTATCTAACCTGTGGGTCCCTGTCACTATCTAACCTGGGGGTCCCTGTCGCTATCTAACCTGGGGGGTCCCTGTCGCTATCTAACATGGGGGGTCCCTGTCGCTATCTAACCTGGGGGGTCCCTGTCACTATCTAACCTGGGGGTCGCTGTCACTATCTAACCTGGGGGGTCGCTGTCACTATCTAACCTGGGGGGTCCCTGTCGCTATCTAACCTGGGGGGTCCCTGTCGCTCTCTAACCTGGGGGGGTCCCTGTCGCTCTCTAACCTGGAGGGGTCCCTGTCGCTCTCTAACGTGGGGGGGTCCCTGCCGCTATCTAACCTGGGGGTCGCTGTCACTATCTAACCTGGGGGTCCCTGTCACTATCTAACCTGGGGGGTCCCTGTCGCTATCTAACCTGGGGGTCGCTGTCGCTATCTAACCTGGGGGTCGCTGTCCCTATCTAACCTGGGGGATCCCTGTCGCTATCTAACCTGGAGGGTCCCTGTCGCTATCTAACCTGGGGGGTCCCTGTCGCTATCTAACCTGGGGGGTCCCTGTCGCTATCTAACCTGGGGGGTCCCTGTCACTATCTAACCTGGGGGTCGCTGTCACTATCTAACCTGGGGGTCCCTGTCACTATCTAACCTGGGGGTCCCTGTCACTTACCTGGGGGTCGCTGTCACTATCTAACCTGGGGGGTCCCTGTCACTATCTAACCTGGGAGGTTCCTGTCGCTATCTAACCTGGGGGGGTCCCTGTCGCTATCTAACCTGGGGGTCCCTGTCACTATCTAACCTGGGGGTCGCTGTCACTATCTAACCTGGGGGTCGCTCTCACTATCTAACCTGGGGGTCCCTGTCACTATCTAACCTGGGGGTCCCTGTCGCTATCTGACCTGGGGGGTCCCTGTCGCTATCTAACATGGGGGGTCCCTGTCGCTATCTAACCTGGGGGGTCCCTGACGCTATCTAACTTCGGGGGTCCCTGTCACTATCTAACCTGGGGGGTCCCTGTCACTATCTAACCTGGGGGTCGCTGTCACTATCTAACCTGGAGGGTCCCTTTCACTATCTAACCTGGGGGTCCCTGTCACTAACCTGGGGGTCGCTGTCACTATCTAACCTGGGGGTCGCTGTCACTATCTAACCTGGGGGGGTCCCTGTCGCTATCTAACCTGGGGGGGTCCCTGTCGCTCTCTAACCTGGGGGGTCCCTGTCGCTATCTAACCTGGGGGGGTCCCTGTCGCTATCTAACTTGGGGGTCGCTGTCACTATCTAACCTGGGGGGTCCCTGTCGCTATCTAACCTGGGGGTCACTGTCACTATCTAACCTGGGGGGTCCCTGTCACTATCTAACCTGGAGGTCCCTGTCACTAACTTGGGGGTCGCTGTCACTATCTAACCTGGGGGTCCCTGTCACTATCTAACCTGGGGGGTCCCTGTCACTATCTAACCTGGGTGGTCCCTGTCACTATCTAACCTGGGGGTCCCTGTCACTATCTAACCTGGGGGTCCCTGTCACTATCTAACCTGGGGGGTCCCTGTCACTATCTAACCTGGGGGTCCCTGTCACTATCTAACCTGGGGTCCCTGTCACTATCTAACCTGGGGGTCGCTGTCACTATCTAACCTGGGGGTCGCTGTCACTATCTAACCTGGGGGGTCCTTGTCACTATCTAACCTGGGGGTCCCTGTCACTAACCTGGGGGTCGCTGTCACTATCTAACCTGGGGGTCGCTGTCACTATCTAACCTGGGGGGTCCCTGTCGCTTTCTAACCTGGGGGGGTCCCTGTCGCTCTCTAACCTGGGGGGGTCCCTGTCGCTATCTAACCTGGGGGGGGGGTCCCTGTCGCTTTCTAACCTGGGGGGGTCCCTGTCGCTCTCTAACCTGGGGGGGTCCCTGTCGCTATCTAACCTGGGCGGGGGTCCCTGCCGCTATCTAACCTGGGGGTCACTGTCACTATCTAACCTGGGGGGTCCCTGTCGCTATCTTACCTGGGGGGTCCCTGTCAAGATCTAACCTGGGTGTTCCCTGTCACTATCTAACCTGGGGGTCCCTGTCACTATCTAACCTGGGGGTCGCTGTCACTATCTAACCTGGGGGGTCCCTGTCACTATCTAACCTGGGGGTCCCTGTCGCTATCTAACATGGGGGGTCCCTGTCACTATCTAACCTGGGGGTCCCTGTCACTAACCTGGGGGTCGCTGTCACTATCTAACCTGGGGGGTCCCTGTCACTATCTAACCTGGGGGTCCCTGTCGCTATCTAACCTGGGGGGTCCCTGTCGCTATCTAACATGGGGGGTCCGTGTCGCTATTTAACCTGGGGGATCCCTGTCACTATCTAACCTGGGGGTCGCTGTCACTATCTAACCTGGGGGCTCCCTGTCGCTATCTAACCTGGAGGGGTCCCTGTCGCTCTCTAACCTGGGGGGGGTCCCTGTCGCTATCTAACCTGGGGGGTCCCTGTCGCTATCTAACCTTAGGGGGTCCCTGTCGCTCTCTAACCTGGGGGGGGGGGTCCCTGTCGCTATCTAACCTGGGGGGGTCCCTGCCGCTATCTAACCTGGGGGTCGCTGTCACTATCTAACCTGGGGGGTCCCTGTCACTATCTAACCTGGGGGTCCCTGTCGCTATCTAACATGGGGGGTCCCTGCCGCTATCTAACCTGGGGGTCGCTGTCACTATCTAACCTGGGGGGGTCCCTGTCACTATCTAACCTGGGGGTCCCTGTCGCTATCTAACCTGGGGGGTCCCTGTCGCTATCTAACCTGGGGGGGTCCCTGTCGCTATCTAACATGGGGGGTCCCTGTCGCTATCTAACCTTGGGGGTCCCTGTCACTATCTAACCTGGGGGACGCTGTCATTATCTAACCTGGGGGTCGCTGTCACTATCTAACCTGGGGGGTCCCTGTCACTATCTAACCTGGGGGTCCCTGTCACTAACCTTGGGGTCGCTGTCACTATCTAACCTGGGGGGTCCCTGTCGCTATCTAACCTGGGGGGTCCCTGTCGCTATCTAACCTGGGGGGGTCCCTGTCGCTATCTAACCTGGGGGGGGGGGCGCCCTGTCGCTATCTAACCTGGAGGTCCCTGTCACTAACTTGGGGGTCGCTGTCACTATCTAACCTGGGGGTCGCTGTCACTATCTAACCTGGGGGTCCCTGTCACTCTCTAACCTGGGTGGTCCCTGTCACTATCTAACCTGGGGGTCCCTGTCACTATCTAACCTGGGGGATCCCTGTCACTACCTAACCTGGGGGTCCCTGTCACTATCTAACCTGGGGGTCACTGTCACTATCTAACCTGGGGGGTCCCTGTCACTATCTAACCTGGAGGTCCCTGTCACTAACTTAGGGGTCCCTGCCGCTATCTAACCTGGGGGTCGCTGTCGCTATCTTACCTGGGGGGTCCCTGTCACGATGTAACCTGGGTGGTCCCTGTCACTATCTAACCTCGGGGTCCCTGTCACTATCTAACCTGGGGGTCCCTGTTACTATCTAACCTGGGGGTCGCTGTCACTATCTAACCTGGGGGGTCCCTGTCACTATCTAACCTGGGGGTCCCTGTCGCTATCTAACCTGGGGGGTCCCTGTCGCTATCTAACATGGGGGGTCCCTGTCGCTATCTAACCTGGGGGGTCCCTGTCACTATCTAACCTGGGGGTCGCTGTCACTATCTAACCTGGGGGGTCCCTGTCGCTCTCTAACCTGGGGGGGTCCCTGTCGCTCTCTAACCTGGAGGGGTCCCTGTCGCTCTCTAACGTGGGGGGGTCCCTGCCGCTATCTAACCTGGGGGTCGCTGTCACTATCTAACCTGGGGGTCCCTGTCATTATCTAACCTGGGGGGTCCCTGTCACTATCTAACCTGGGGGGTCCCTGTCACTATCTAACCTGGGGGTCGCTGTCACTATCTAACCTGGGGGTCCCTGTCACTATCTAACCTGGGGGTCCCTGTCACTTACCTGGGGGTCGCTGTCACCATCTAACCTGGGGGGTCCCTGTCACTATCTAACCTGGGAGGTTCCTGTCGCTATCTAACCTGGGGGGGTCCCTGTCGCTATCTAACCTGGGGGTCCCTGTAACTATCTAACCTGGGGGTCGCTGTCACTATCTAACCTGGGGGTCGCTCTCACTATCTAACCTGGGGGTCCCAGTCACTATCTAACCTGGGGGTCCCTGTCGCTATCTGACCTGGGGGGTCCCTGTCGCTATCTAACCTGGGGGTCCCTGTCACTATCTAACCTGGGGGTCCCTGTCGCTATCTGACCTGGGGGGTCCCTGTCGCTATCTTACATGGGGGGTCCCTGTCGCTATCTAACCTGGGGGGTCCCTGTCGCTATCTAACCTGGGGGGTCCCTGACGCTATCTAACTTCGGGGGTCCCTGTCACTATCTAACCTGGGGGTCGCTGTCACTATCTAACCTGGAGGGTCCCTTTCACTATCTAACCTGGGGGTCCCTGTCACTAACCTGGGGGTCGCTGTCACTATCTAACCTGGGGGTCGCTGTCACTATCTAACCTGGGGGGGTCCCTGTCGCTATCTAACCTGGGGGGGTCCCTGTCGCTCTCTAACCTGGGGGGTCCCTGTCGCTATCTAACCTGGGGGGGTCCCTGTCGCTATCTAACTTGGGGGTCGCTGTCACTATCTAACCTGGGGGGTCCCTGTCGCTATCTAACCTGGGGGTCCCTGTCGCTATCTAACCTGGGGGTCCCTGTCGCTATCTAACATGGGGGGTCCCTGTCGCTATCTAACCTGGGGGGTCCCTGTCACTATCTAACCTGGGGGTCGCTGTCACTATCTAACCTGGGGGTCGCTGTCACTATCTAACCTGGGGGGTCCTTGTCACTATCTAACCTGGGGGTCCCTGTCACTAACCTGGGGGTCGCTGTCACTATCTAACCTGGGGGTCGCTGTCACTATCTAACCTGGGGGGTCCCTGTCGCTATCTAACCTGGGGGGTCCCTGTCGCTATCTAACCTGGGGGGGTCCCTGTCGCTCTCTAACCTGGGGGGGTCCCTGTCGCTATCTAACCTGGGGGGGTCCCTGTCGCTATCTAACCTGGGGGTCGCTGTCACTATCTAACCTGGGGGGTCCCTGTCGCTATCTAACCTGGGGGGTCCTTGTCGCTATATAACCTGGGGGGGTCCCTGTCACTATCTAACCTGGGGGGTCCCTGTCGCTATCTAACCTGGGGGGTCCCTGTCGCTATCTAACCTGGGGGGGTCCCTTTCCCTCTCTAACCTGGGGGGGTCCCTGTCGCTATCTAACCTGGGGGGGGGGGGGGGGGTCCCTGCCGCTATCTAACCTGGGGGTCGCTGTCACTATCTAACCTGGGAGGTCCCTGTCGCTATCTTACCTGGGGGATCCCTGTCACGATCTAACCTGGGTGGTCCCTGTCACTATCTAACCTGGGAGTCCCTGTCACTATCTAACCTGGGGGTCCCTGTCACTATCTAACCTGGGGGTCGCTGTCACTATTTAACCTGGGGGTCGCTGTCACTATCTAACCTGGGGGTCCCTGTCACTATCTAACCTGGGGGTCCCTGTCGCTATCTAACCTGGGTGGTCCCTGTCGCTATCTAACATGGGGGGGTCCCTGTCGCTATCTAACCTAGGGGGTCCTTGACGCTATCTAACTTCGGGGGTCCCTGTCACTATCTAACCTGGGGGTCGCTGTCACTATCTAACCTGGGGGTCGCTGTCACTATCTAACCTGGGGGTCGCTGTCTCTATCTAACCTGGGGGGTCCCTGTCACTATCTAACCTGGGGGTCCCTGTCACTAACCTGGGGGTCGCTGTCACTATCTAACCTGGGGGTCGCTGTCACTATCTAACCTGGGGGGTCCCTGTCGCTATCTAACCTGGGGGGTCCCTGTCACTATCTAACCTGGGGGGGTCCCTGTCGCTCTCTAACCTGGGGGGGTCCCTGTCGCTATCTAACCTGGGGGGGGGTCCCTGCCGCTATCTAACCTGGGGGTCGCTGTCACTATCTAACCTGGGGGGTCCCTGTCGCTATCTTACCTGGGGGGTCCCTGTCACGATCTAACCTGGGTGGTCCCTGTCACTATCTAACCTGGGGGTCCCTGTCACTATCTAACCTGGGGGTCCCTGTCACTATCTAACCTGGGGGTCGCTGTCACTATCTAACCTGGGGGGTCCCTGTCACTATCTAACCTGGGGGTCCCTGTCGCTATCTAACCTGGGGGGTCCCTGTCGCTATCTAACATGGGGGTCCCTGTCGCTATCTAACCTGGGGGGTCGCTGTCACTATCTAACCTGGGGGTCACTGTCACTATCTAACCTGGGGGTCGCTGTCACTATCTAACCTGGGGGTCGCTGTCACTATCTAACCTGGGGGTCGCTGTCACTATCTAACCTTGGGGGTCCCTGTCACTATCTAACCTGGGGTTCCCTGTCACTAACCTGGGGGTCGCTGTCACTATCTAACCTGGGGGGTCCCTGTCGCTCTCTAACCTGGGGGGGTCCCTGTCGCTCTCTAACCTGGTGGCGTCCCTGTTGCTATCTAACCTGGAGGGTCCCTGTCGCTATCTAACCTGGGGGTCGCTGTCACTATCTAACCTGGGGGGTCCCTGTCGCTATCTAACCTGGGGTCCCTGTCACTATCTAACCTGGGGGTTGCTGTCACTATCTAACCTGGGGGTCCCTGTCACTATCTAACCTGGGTGGTCCCGTCACTATCTAACTTGGGGGTCCCTGTCACTATCTAACCTGGGGGTCCCTCTCACTATCTAACCTGGGGGTCCCTCTCACTATCTAACCTAGGGTCCCTGTCACTATCTAACCTGGGGGTTGCTGTCACTATCTAACCTGGGGGGTCCCTGTCGCTATCTATTCTAGGGGGTCCCTGTCGCTATATAACCTGGGGGGGTTCCTGTCACTATCTAACCTGGGGGGGGGGGGGTCCCTGTCGCTATCTAACCTGGGGGGTCCCTGTCGCTATCTAACCTGGGGGTCCCTGTCACTATCTAACCTGGGGGTCCCTGTCACTATCTAACCTGGGGGTCCCTGTCACTATCTAACCTGGGGGTCCCTGTCACTATCTAACCTGGGGGTCCCTGTCACTATCTAACCTGGGGGTCCCTGTCACTATCTAACCTGGGGGTCACTGTCACTATCTAACCTGGAGGTCCCTGTCACTAACTTGGGGGTCCCTGTCACTATCTAACCTAGGGGTCGCTGTCACTATCTAACGTGGGGGTTGCTGTCACTATCTAACCTGGGGGGTCCCTGTCACTATCTAACCTGGGGGTCCCTGTCACTAACCTGGGGGTCGCTGTCACTATATAACCTGGGGGTCGCTGTCACTATCTAACCTGGGGGTCGCTCTCACTATCTAACCTGGGGGTCCCTGTCACTATCTAACCTGTGGGTCCCTGTCGCTATCTAACCTGGGGGGTCCCTGTCGCTATCTAACATGGGGGGGTCCCTGTCGCTATCTAACCTGGGGGGTCCCTGTCGCTATCTAACCTGGGGGGGTCCCTGTCGCTCTCTAACCTGGGGGGGTCCCTGTCGCTATCTAACCTGAGGGGGGTCCCTGCCGCTATCTAACCTGGGGGTCGTTGTCACTATCTAACCTGGGGGGTCCCTGTCGCTATCTTACCTGGGGGGTCCCTGTCACGATCTAATCTAGGTGGTCCCTGTCACTATCTAACCTGGGGGTCCCTGTCACTATCTAACCTGGGGGTCCCTGTCACTATCTAACCTGGGGGTCGCTGTCACTATCTAACCTGGGGTGTCCCTGTCGCTATCTTACCTGGGGGGTCCCTGTCACGATCTAACCTGGGTGGTCCCTGTCACGATCTAACCTGGGGGTCCCTGTCACTATCTAACCTGGGGGTCCCTCTCACTATCTAACCTGGGGTCCCTGTCACTATCTAACAAGGGGATTGCTGTCACTATCTAACCTGGGGGGTCCCTGTCGCTATCTTACCTGGGGGGTCCCTGTCACGATCTAACCTGGGTAGTCCCTGTCACTATCTAACCTGGGGGTCCCTTTCACTATCTAACCTGGGGGGGTCCCTGTCACTATCTAACCTGGGGGTCGCTGTCACTATCTAACCTGTGGGTCCCTGTCGCTATCTAACCTGGGGGTCCCTGTCGCTATCTAACCTGGGGGGTCCCTGTCACTATCTAACCTGGGGGTCGCTGTCACTATCTAACCTGGGGGTCGCTGTCACTATCTAACCTGGGGGTCGCTGTCACTATCTAACCTGGGGGGTCCCTGTCACTATCTAACCTGGGGGTCGCTGTCACTATCTAACCTGGGGGGTCCCTGTCGCTATCTAACCTGGGGGGTCCCTGTCACTATCTAACCTGGGTGGTCCCTGTCGCTATCTAACCTGGGGGGTCCCTGTCGCTATCTAACCTGGGGGGTCCCTGTCGCTCTCTAACCTGGGGGGGGTCCCTGTCGCTATCTAACCTGGGGGGGTCTCTGCCGCTATCTAACCTGGGGGTCGCTGTCACTATCTAACCTGGGGGGTCGCTGTCACTATCTTACCTGGGGGGTCCCTGTCGCTATCTTACCTGGGGGGTCCCTGTCACTATCTAACCTGGGGGCCCCTGTCACTATCTAACCTGGAGGTCCCTGTCACTATCTAACCTGGGGGTCCCTGTCGCTATCTAACCTGGGGGTCCCTGTCGCTATCTAACCTGGGGGTCCCTGTCACTATCTAACCTGGGGGGTCCCTGTCGCTATCTAACCTGGGGGGTCCCTGTCGCTCTCTAACCTGGGGGGGGGGGGGTCCCTGTCGCTGTCTAACCTGGGGGGGTCCCTGCAGCTATCTAACCTGGGGGTCGCTGTCACTATCTAACCTGGGGGGTCCCTGTCGCTATCTTACCTGGGGGGTCCCTGTCACGATCTAACCTGGGTGGTCCCTGTCACTATCTAACCTGGGGGTCCCTGTCACTATCTAACCTGGGGGGTTCCTGTCGCTATCTAACCTAGGGGGTCCCTGTCACTATCTAACCTGGGGTGTCCCTGTCACTATATAACCTGGGGGTCACTGTCACTATCTAACCTGGGGGGTCCCTGTCACTATCTAACCTGGAGGTCCCTGTCACTAACTTGGGGGTCGCTGTCACTATCTAACCTGGGGGTCCCTGTCACTATCTAACCTGGGGGGTCCCTGTCACTATCTAACCTGGGTGGTCTCTGTCACTATCTAACCTGGGGGTCCCTGTCACTATCTAACCTGGGGGGTCCCTGTCACTATCTAACCTGGGGGGTCCCTGTCACTATCTAACCTGGGGGTCCCTTTCACTATCTAACCTGGGGGTCGCTGTCACTATCTAACCTGTGGGTCGCTGTCACTATCTAACCTGGGGGTCGCAGTCACTATCTAACCTGGGGGGTCCCTGTCGCTATCTAACCTGGGGGATCCCTGTCGCTATCTAACCTGCGGGGTCCCTGTCGCTATCTAACCTGGGGGGGGGGTCCCTGTCGCTATCTAACCTGGGGGGCGCTTTCACTATCTAACCTGGGGGGTCCCTGTCGCTATCTAACCTGGGGGGTCCCTGTCACTATCTAACCTGGGTGGTCCCTGTCACTATCTAACCTGGGGGTCCCTCTTACTATCTAACCTGGGGTCCCTGACACTATCTAACCTGGGGGTCACTGTCACTAATTATCCTGGGGTGTCCATGTCACTATCTAACCTGGGGGTCGCTGTCACTATCTAACCTGGGGGTCCCTGTCGCTATCTAACCTGGGGGTCCCTGTCGCTATCTAACCTGGGGGGTCCCTGTCACTATCTAACCTGGGGGTCGCTGTCACTATCTAACCTGGGGGTCGCTGTCACTATCTAACCTGGGGGTCGCTGTCACTATCTAACCTGGGGGGTCCCTGTCACTATCTAACCTGGAGGTCCCTGTCACTAACTTGGTGGTCGCTATCACTATCTAACCTGGGGGTCCCTGTCACTAACTAACCTGGGGTTCGCTGTCACTATCTAACCTGGGTGATCCCTGTCACTATCTAACCTGGGGGTCCCTCTCACTAACCTGGGGGTCGCTGTCACTATCTAACCTGGGGGTCGCTGTCACTATCTAACCTGGGGGGTCCCTGTCGCTATCTAACCTGGGGGGTCCCTGTCGCTATCTAACCTGGGGGGTCCCTTTCCCTCTCTAACCTGGGGGGGTCCCTGTCGCTATCTAACCTGGGGGGGGGGGGTCCCTGCCGCTATCTAACCTGGGGGTCGCTGTCACTATCTAACCTGGGGGGTCCCTGTCGCTATCTTACCTGGGGGGTCCCTGTCACGATCTAACCTGGGTGGTCCCTGTCACTATCTAACCTGGGGGTCCCTGTCACTATCTAACCTTGGGATCCCTGTCACTATCTAACCTGGGGGTCGCTGTCACTATCTAACCTGGGGGGTCCCTGTCACTATCTAACCTGGGGGTCCCTGTCGCTATCTAACCTGGGGGTCGCTGTCACTATCTAACCTGGGGGTCGCTGTCACTATCTAAGCTGGGGGTCCCTGTCACTATCTAACCTGGGGGTCCCTGTCACTAACCCGGGGGTCGCTGTCGCTATCTAACCTGGGGGGTCCCTGTCGCTATCTAACCTGGGGGTCACTGTCACTATCTAACCTGGGGGGTCCCTGTCACTATCTAACCTGGAGGTCCCTGTCACTAACTTGGGGGTCGCTGTCACTATCTAACCTGGGGGTCCCTGTCACTATCTAACCTGGGGGGTCCCTGTCACTATCTAACCTGGGTGGTCCCTGTCACTATCTAACCTGGGGGTCCCTGTCACTATCTAACCTGGGGATCCCTGTCACTGTCTAACCTGGGGGTCCCTGTCACTATCTAACCTGGGGGGTCCCTGTCACTATCTAACCTGGGGGTCCCTGTCACTATCTAACCTGGGGGTCACTGTCACTATCTAACCTGGAGGTCCCTGTCACTAACTTGGGGGTCCCTGTCACTATCTAACCTAGGGGTCGCTGTCACTATCTAACCTGGGGGTTGCTGTCACTATCTAACCTGGGGGGTCCCTGTCACTATCTAACCTGGGGGTCCCTGTCACTAACCTGGGGGTCGCTGTCACTATATAACCTGGGGGTCGCTGTCACTATCTAACCTGGGGGTCGCTCTCACTATCTAACCTGGGGGTCCCTGTCACTATCTAACCTGTGGGTCCCTGTCGCTATCTAACCTGTGGGGTCCCTGTCGCTATCTAACCTGGGGGGTCCCTGTCGCTATCTAACCTGGGGAGTCCCTGTCGCTATCTAACCTGGGGGGGTCCCTGTCGCTCTCTAACCTGGGGGGGTCCCTGTCGCTATCTAACCTGAGGGGGGTCCCAGCCGCTATCTAACCTGGGGGTCGCTGTCACTATCTAACCTGGGGGGTCCCTGTCGCTATCTTACCTGGGGGGTCCCTGTCACGATCTAACCTGGGTGGTCCCTGTCACGATCTAACCTGGGGGTCCCTGTCACTATCTAACCTGGGGGTCCCTCTCACTATCTAACCTGGGGACCCTGTCACTATCTAACCTGGGGGTTGCTGTCACTATCTAACCTGGGGGGTCCCTGTCGCTATCTATTCTAGGGGGTCCCTGTCGCTATATAACCTGGGGGGGTCCCTGTCACTATCTAACCTGGGGGGGGGGGTCCCTGTCGCTATCTAACCTGGGGGGTCCCTGTCGCTATCTAACCTGGGGGTCCCTGTCACTATCTAACCTGGGGGGTCCCTGTCACTATCTAACCTGGGTGGTCCCTGTCACTATCTAACCTGGGGGTCCCTGTCACTATCTAACCTGGGGGTCCCTGTCACTATCTAACCTGGGGGGTCCCTGTCACTATCTAACCTGGGGGTCCCTGTCACTATCTAACCTGGGGGTCACTGTCACTATCTAACCTGGAGGTCCCTGTCACTAACTTGGGGGTCCCTGTCACTATCTAACCTAGGGGTCGCTGTCACTATCTAACCTGGGGGTTGCTGTCACTATCTAACCTGGGGGGTCCCTGTCACTATCTAACCTGGGGGTCCCTGTCACTAACCTGGGGGTCGCTGTCACTATCTAACCTGGGGGTCGCTGTCACTATCTAACCTGGGGTTCGCTCTCACTATCTAACCTGGGGGTCGCTGTCACTATCTAACCTGTGGGTCCCTGTCGCTATCTAACCTGGGGGGTCCCTGTCGCTATCTAACATGGGGGGGTCCCTGTCGCTATCTAACCTGGGGGGGTCCCTGTCGCTCTCTAACCTGGGGGGGTCCCTGTCGCTATCTAACCTGAGGGGGGTCCCTGCCGCAATCTAACCGGGGGGTCGCTGTCACTATCTAACCTGGGGGGTCCCTGTCGCTATCTTACCTGGGGGGTCCCTGTCACGATCTAACCTAGGTGGTCCCTGTCACTATCTAACCTGGGGGTCCCTGTCACTATCGAACCTGGGAGTCCCTGTCACTATCTAACCTGGGGGTCGCTGTCACTATCTAACCTGGGGGGTCCCTGTCGCTATCTTACCTGGGGGGTCCCTGTCACGATCTAACCTGGGTGGTCCCTGTCACGATCTAACCTGGGGGTCCCTGTCACTATCTAACCTGGGGGTCCCTCTCACTATCTAACCTGGGGTCCCTTTCACTATCTAACCTGGGGGTTGCTGTCACTATCTAACCTGGGGGGTCTCTGTCGCTATCTATTCTAGGGGGTCCCTGTCGCTATATAACCTGGGGGGGTCCCTGTCACTATCTAACCTGGGGGGGGTCCCTGTCGCTATCTAACCTGGGGGGTCCCTGTCGCTATCTAACCTGGGGTTCCCTGTCACTATCTAACCTGGGGGTCCCTGTCACTATCTAACCTGGGGGTCCCTGTCACTATCTAACCTGGGGGTCCCTGTCACTATCTAACCTGGGGGTCCCTGTCACTATCTAACCTGGGGGGGGTCCCTGTCGCTATCTAACCTGGGGGGTCCCTGTCACTATCTAACCTGGGGGTCCCTGTCACTATCTAACCTGGGGGTCACTGTCACTATCTAACCTGGAGGTCCCTGTCACTAACTTGGGGGTCCCTGTCACTATCTAACCTAGGGGTCGCTGTCACTATCTAACCTGGGGGTTGCTGTCACTATCTAACCTGGGGGGTCCCTGTCACTATCTAACCTGGGGGTCGCTGTCACTATCTAACCTGGGGGTCGCTGTCACTATCTAACCTGGGGGTCGCTCTCACTATCTAACCTGGGGGTCCCTGTCACTATCTAACCTGTGGGTCCCTGTCGCTATCTAACCTGGGGGGTCCCTGTCGCTATCTAACATGGGGGGGTCCCTGTCGCTATCTAACCTGGGGGGTCCCTGTCGCTATCTAACCTGGGGGGGTCCCTGTCGCTCTCTAACCTGGGGGGGTCCCTGTCGCTATCTAACCTGAGGGGGGTCCCTGCCGCTATCTAACCTGGGGGTCGTTGTCACTATCTAACCTGGGGGGTCCCTGTCGCTATCTTACCTGGGGGGTCCCTGTCACGATCTAACCTAGGTGGTCCCTGTCACTATCTAACCTGGGGGTCCCTGTCACTATCTAACCTGGGGGTCCCTGTCACTATCTAACCTGGGGGTCGCTGTCACTATCTAACCTGGGGGGTCCCTGTCGCTATCTTACCTGGGGGGTCCCTGTCACGATCTAACCTGGGTGGTCCCTGTCACGATCTAACCTGGGGGTCCCTGTCACTATCTAACCTGGGGGTCCCTCTCACTATCTAACCTGGGGTCCCTGTCACTATCTAACCTGGGGGTTGCTGTCACTATCTAACCTGGGGGGTCCCTGTCGCTATCTTACCTGGGGGGTCCCTGTCACGATCTAACCTGGGTAGTCCCTGTCACTATCTAACCTGGGGGTCCCTGTCACTATCTAACCTGGGGGGGTCCTTGTCACTATCTAACCTGGGGGTCGCTGTCACTATCTAACCTGTGGGTCCCTGTCGCTATCTAACCTGGGGGTCCCTGTCGCTATCTAACCTGGGGGGTCCCTGTCACTATCTAACCTGGGGGTCGCTGTCACTATCTAACCTGGGGGTCGCTGTCACTATCTAACCTGGGGGTCGCTGTCACTATCTAACCTGGGGGGTCCCTGTCACTATCTAACCTGGGGGGGTGCCTGTCACTATCTAACCTGGGGGTCGCTGTCACTATCTAACCTGGGGGGTCCCTGTCGCTATCTAACCTGGGGGGTCCCTGTCACTATCTAACCTGGGTGGTCCCTGTCGCTATCTAACCTGGGGGGTCCCTGTCGCTATCTAACCTGGGGGGTCCCTGTCGCTCTCTAACCTGGGGGGGGTCCCTGTCGCTATCTAACCTGGGGGGGTCCCTGCCGCTATCTAACCTGGGGGTCGCTGTCACTATCTAACCTGGGGGGTCGCTGTCACTATCTTACCTGGGGGGTTCCTGTCGCTATCTTACCTGGGGGGTCCCTGTCACTATCTAACCTGGGGGCCCCTGTCACTATCTAACCTGGGGGTCCCTGTCACTATCTAACCTGGGGGTCCCTGTCGCTATCTAACCTGGGGGTCCCTGTCGCTATCTAACCTGGGGGTCCCTGTCACTATCTAACCTGGGGGGTCCCTGTCGCTATCTAACCTGGGGGGTCCCTGTCGCTCTCTAACCTGGGGGGGGGGTCCCTGTCGCTGTCTAACCTGGGGGGGTCCCTGCAGCTATCTAACCTGGGGGTCGCTGTCACTATCTAACCTGGGGGGTCCCTGTCGCTATCTTACCTGGGGGGTCCATGTCACGATCTAACCTGGGTGGTCCCTGTCACTATCTAACCTGGGGGTCCCTGTCACTATCTAACCTGGGGGGTCCCTGTCGCTATCTAACCTAGGGGGTCCCTGTCACTATCTAACCTGGGGTGTCCCTGTCACTATCTAACCTGGGGGTCACTGTCACTATCTAACCTGGGGGGTCCCTGTCACTATCTAACCTGGAGGTCCCTGTCACTAACTTGGGGGTCGCTGTCACTATCTAACATGGGGGTCCCTGTCACTATCTAACCTGGGGGGTCCCTGTCACTATCTAACCTGGGTGGTCCCTGTCACTATCTAACCTGGGGGTCCCTGTCACTATCTAACCTGGGGGGTCCCTGTCACTATCTAACCTGGGGGGTCCCTGTCACTATCTAACCTGGGGGTCCCTTTCACTATCTAACCTGGGGGTCGCTGTCACTATCTAACCTGGGGGTCGCTGTCACTATCTAACCTGGGGGTCGCAGTCACTATCTAACCTGGGGGGTCCCTGTCGCTATCTAACCTGGGGGATCCCTGTCGCTATCTAACCTGCGGGGTCCCTGTCGCTATCTAACCTGGGGGGGGGGTCCCTGTCGCTATCTAACCTGGGGGGCGCTTTCACTATCTAACCTGGGGGGTCCCTGTCGCTATCTAACCTGGGGGGTCCCTGTCACTATCTAACCTGGGTGGTCCCTGTCACTATCTAACCTGGGGGTCCCTCTTACTATCTAACCTGGGGTCCCTGACACTATCTAACCTGGGGGTCGCTGTCACTATCTAACCTGGGGGGTCCCTGTCGCTATCTTACCTGGGGGGTCCCTGTCACGATCTAACCTGGGTGGTCCCTGTCACTATCTAACCTGGGGGTCACTGTCACTATCTATCCTGGGGGGTCCATGTCACTATCTAACCTGGGGGTCGCTGTCACTATCTAACCTGGGGGTCCCTGTCGCTATCTAACCTGGGGGTCCCTGTCGCTATCTAACCTGGGGGGTCCCTGTCACTATCTAACCTGGGGGTCGCTGTCACTATCTAACCTGGGGGTCGCTGTCACTATCTAACCTGGGGGTCGCTGTCACTATCTAACCTGGGGGGTCCCTGTCACTATCTAACCTGGAGGTCCCTGTCACTAACTTGGGGGTCGCTATCACTATCTAACCTGGGGGTCCCTGTCACTAACTAACCTGGGGTTCGCTGTCACTATCTAACCTGGGTGGTCCCTGTCACTATCTAACCTGGGGGTCCCTCTCACTAACCTGGGGGTCGCTGTCACTATCTAACCTGGGGGTCGCTGTCACTATCTAACCTGGGGGGTCCCTGTCGCTATCTAACCTGGGGGGTCCCTGTCGCTATCTAACCTGGGGGGGTCCCTTTCCCTCTCTAACCTGGGGGGGTCCCTGTCGCTATCTAACCTGGGGGGGGGGTCCCTGCCGCTATCTAACCTGGGGGTCGCTGTCAGTATCTAACCTGGGGGGTCCCTGTCGCTATCTTACCTGGGGGGTCCCTGTCACTATCTAACCTGGGGGTCCCTGTCACTATCTAACCTTGGGATCCCTGTCACTATCTAACCTGGGGGTCGCTGTCACTATCTAACCTGGGGGGTCCCTGTCACTATCTAACCTGGGGGTCCCTGTCGCTATCTAACCTGGGGGTCGCTGTCACTATCTAACCTGGGGGTCGCTGTCACTATCTAAGCTGGGGGTCCCTGTCACTATCTAACCTGGGGGTCCCTGTCACTAACCCGGGGGTCGCTGTCGCTATCTAACCTGGGGGGTCCCTGTCGCTATCTAACCTGGGGGTCACTGTCACTATCTAACCTGGGGGGTCCCTGTCACTATCTAACCTGGAGGTCCCTGTCACTAACTTGGGGGTCGCTGTCACTATCTAACCTGGGGGTCCCTGTCACTATCTAACCTGGGGGGTCCCTGTCACTATCTAACCTGGGTGGTCCCTGTCACTATCTAACCTGGGGGTCCCTGTCACTATCTAACCTGGGGATCCCTGTCACTGTCTAACCTGGGGGTCCCTGTCACTATCTAACCTGGGGGGTCCCTGTCACTATCTAACCTGGGGGTCCCTGTCACTATCTAACCTGGGGGTCACTGTCACTATCTAACCTGGAGGTCCCTGTCACTAACTTGGGGGTCCCTGTCACTATCTAACCTAGGGGTCGCTGTCACTATCTAACCTGGGGGTTGCTGTCACTATCTAACCTGGGGGGTCCCTGTCACTATCTAACCTGGGGGTCCCTGTCACTAACCTGGGGGTCGCTGTCACTATATAACCTGGGGGTCGCTGTCACTATCTAACCTGGGGGTCGCTCTCACTATCTAACCTGGGGGTCCCTGTCACTATCTAACCTGTGGGTCCCTGTCGCTATCTAACCTGTGGGGTCCCTGTCGCTATCTAACCTGGGGGGTCCCTGTCGCTATCTAACCTGGGGAGTCCCTGTCGCTATCTAACCTGGGGGGGTCCCTGTCGCTCTCTAACCTGGGGGGGTCCCTGTCGCTATCTAACCTGAGGGGGGTCCCAGCCGCTATCTAACCTGGGGGTCGCTGTCACTATCTAACCTGGGGGGTCCCTGTCGCTATCTTACCTGGGGGGTCCCTGTCACTATCTAACCTGGGGGTCCCTGTCACTATCTAACCTGGGGGTCCCTGTCACTATCTAACCTGGGGGTCGCTGTCACTATCTAACCTGGGGGGTCCCTGTCGCTATCTTACCTGGGGGGTCCCTGTCACGATCTAACCTGGGTGGTCCCTGTCACGATCTAACCTGGGGGTCCCTGTCACTATCTAACCTGGGGGTCCCTCTCACTATCTAACCTGGGGACCCTGTCACTATCTAACCTGGGGGTTGCTGTCACTATCTAACCTGGGGGGTCCCTGTCGCTATCTATTCTAGGGGGTCCCTGTCGCTATATAACCTGGGGGGGTCCCTGTCACTATCTAACCTGGGGGGGGGTCCCTGTCGCTATCTAACCTGGGGGGTCCCTGTCGCTATCTAACCTGGGGGTCCCTGTCACTATCTAACCTGGGGGGTCCCTGTCACTATCTAACCTGGGGGTCACTGTCACTATCTAACCTGGGGGGTCCCTGTCACTATCTAACCTGGAGGTCCCTGTCACTAACTTGGGGGTCGCTGTCACTATCTAACCTGGGGGTCC
This sequence comes from Hyperolius riggenbachi, assembly GCF_040937935.1. Taxonomy (NCBI): domain Eukaryota; kingdom Metazoa; phylum Chordata; class Amphibia; order Anura; family Hyperoliidae; genus Hyperolius; species Hyperolius riggenbachi. The sequence goes on from NC_090655.1 coordinate 171,071,681, forward strand.
CTGTCACTATCTAACCTGGGGGGTCCCTGTCACTATCTAACCTGGGTGGTCCCTGTCACTATCTAACCTGGGGGTCCCTGTCACTATCTAACCTGGGGGTCCCTGTCACTATCTAACCTGGGGGGTCCCTGTCACTATCTAACCTGGGGGTCCCTGTCACTATCTAACCTGGGGGTCACTGTCACTATCTAACCTGGAGGTCCCTGTCACTAACTTGGGGGTCCCTGTCACTATCTAACCTAGGGGTCGCTGTCACTATCTAACCTGGGGGTTGCTGTCACTATCTAACCTGGGGGGTCCCTGTCACTATCTAACCTGGGGGTTCCTGTCACTAACCTGGGGGTCGCTGTCACTATCTAACCTGGGGGTCGCTGTCACTATCTAACCTGGGGTTCGCTCTCACTATCTAACCTGGGGGTCGCTGTCACTATCTAACCTGTGGGTCCCTGTCGCTATCTAACCTGGGGGGTCCCTGTCGCTATCTAACATGGGGGGGTCCCTGTCGCTATCTAACCTGGGGGGGTCCCTGTCGCTCTCTAACCTGGGGGGGTCCCTGTCGCTATCTAACCTGAGGGGGGTCCCTGCCGCAATCTAACCAGGGGGTCGCTGTCACTATCTAACCTGGGGGGTCCCTGTCGCTATCTTACCTCGGGGGTCCCTGTCACGATCTAACCTAGGTGGTCCCTGTCACTATCTAACCTGGGGGTCCCTGTCACTATCGAACCTGGGGGTCCCTGTCACTATCTAACCTGGGGGTCGCTGTCACTATCTAACCTGGGGGGTCCCTGTCGCTATCTTACCTGGGGGGTCCCTGTCACGATCTAACCTGGGTGGTCCCTGTCACGATCTAACCTGGGGGTCCCTGTCACTATCTAACCTGGGGGTCCCTCTCACTATCTAACCTGGGGTCCCTGTCACTATCTAACCTGGGGGTTGCTGTCACTATCTAACCTGGGGGGTCCCTGTCGCTATCTATTCTAGGGGGTCCCTGTCGCTATATAACCTGGGGGGGTCCCTGTCACTATCTAACCTGGGGGGGGTCCCTGTCGCTATCTAACCTGGGGGGTCCCTGTCGCTATCTAACCTGGGGGTCCCTGTCACTATGTAACCTGGGGGTCCCTGTCACTATCTAACCTGGGGGTCCCTGTCACTATCTAACCTGGGGGTCCCTGTCACTATCTAACCTGGGGGTCCCTGTCACTATCTAACCTGGGGGGTCCCTGTCACTATCTAACCTGGGGGTCCCTGTCACTATCTAACCTGGGGGTCACTGTCACTATCTAACCTGGAGGTCCCTGTCACTAACTTGGGGGTCCCTGTCACTATCTAACCTAGGGGTCGCTGTCACTATCTAACCTGGGGGTTGCTGTCACTATCTAACCTGGGGGGTCCCTGTCACTATCTAACCTGGGGGTCGCTGTCACTATCTAACCTGGGGGTCGCTGTCACTATCTAACCTGGGGGTCGCTCTCACTATCTAACCTGGGGGTCCCTGTCACTATCTAACCTGTGGGTCCCTGTCGCTATCTAACCTGGGGGGTCCCTGTCGCTATCTAACATGGGGGGGTCCCTGTCGCTATCTAACCTGGGGGGTCCCTGTCGCTATCTAACCTGGGGGGGTCCCTGTCGCTCTCTAACCTGGGGGGGTCCCTGTCGCTATCTAACCTGAGGGGGGTCCCTGCCGCTATCTAACCTGGGGGTCGTTGTCACTATCTAACCTGGGGGGTCCCTGTCGCTATCTTACCTGGGGGGTCCCTGTCACGATCTAACCTAGGTGGTCCCTGTCACTATCTAACCTGGGGGTCCCTGTCACTATCTAACCTGGGGGTCCCTGTCACTATCTAACCTGGGGGTCGCTGTCACTATCTAACCTGGGGGGTCCCTGTCGCTATCTTACCTGGGGGGTCCCTGTCACGATCTAACCTGGGTGGTCCCTGTCACGATCTAACCTGGGGGTCCCTGTCACTATCTAACCTGGGGGTCCCTCTCACTATCTAACCTGGGGTCCCTGTCACTATCTAACCTGGGGGTTGCTGTCACTATCTAACCTGGGGGGTCCCTGTCGCTATCTTACCTGGGGGGTCCCTGTCACGATCTAACCTGGGTAGTCCCTGTCACTATCTAACCTGGGGGTCCCTGTCACTATCTAACCTGGGGGGGTCCTTGTCACTATCTAACCTGGGGGTCGCTGTCACTATCTAACCTGTGGGTCCCTGTCGCTATCTAACCTGGGGGTCCCTGTCGCTATCTAACCTGGGGGGTCCCTGTCACTATCTAACCTGGGGGTCGCTGTCACTATCTAACCTGGGGGTCGCTGTCACTATCTAACCTGGGGGTCGCTGTCACTATCTAACCTGGGGGGTCCCTGTCACTATCTAACCTGGGGGGGTGCCTGTCACTATCTAACCTGGGGGTCGCTGTCACTATCTAACCTGGGGGGTCCCTGTCGCTATCTAACCTGGGGGGTCCCTGTCACTATCTAACCTGGGTGGTCCCTGTCGCTATCTAACCTGGGGGGTCCCTGTCGCTATCTAACCTGGGGGGTCCCTGTCGCTCTCTAACCTGGGGGGGGTCCCTGTCGCTATCTAACCTGGGGGGGTCCCTGCCGCTATCTAACCTGGGGGTCGCTGTCACTATCTAACCTGGGGGGTCGCTGTCACTATCTTACCTGGGGGGTCCCTGTCGCTATCTTACCTGGGGGGTCCCTGTCACTATCTAACCTGGGGGCCCCTGTCACTATCTAACCTGGGGGTCCCTGTCACTATCTAACCTGGGGGTCCCTGTCGCTATCTAACCTGGGGGTCCCTGTCGCTATCTAACCTGGGGGTCCCTGTCACTATCTAACCTGGGGGGTCCCTGTCGCTATCTAACCTGGGGGGTCCCTGTCGCTCTCTAACCTGGGGGGGGGTCCCTGTCGCTGTCTAACCTGGGGGGTTCCCTGCAGCTATCTAACCTGGAGGTCGCTGTCACTATCTAACCTGGGGGGTCCCTGTCGCTATCTTACCTGGGGGGTCCCTGTCACGATCTAACCTGGGTGGTCCCTGTCACTATCTAACCTGGGGGTCCCTGTCACTATCTAACCTGGGGGGTCCCTGTCGCTATCTAACCTAGGGGGTCCCTGTCACCATCTAACCTGGGGTGTCCCTGTCACTATCTAACCTGGGGGTCACTGTCACTATCTAACCTGGGGGGTCCCTGTCACTATCTAACCTGGAGGTCCCTGTCACTAACTTGGGGGTCGCTGTCACTATCTAACCTGGGGGTCCCTGTCACTATCTAACCTGGGGGGTCCCTGTCACTATCTAACCTGGGTGGTCCCTGTCACTATCTAACCTGGGGGTCCCTGTCACTATCTAACCTGGGGGGTCCCTGTCACTATCTAACCTGGGGGGTCCCTGTCACTATCTAACCTGGGGGTCCCTTTCACTATCTAACCTGGGGGTCGCTGTCACTATCTAACCTGGGGGTCGCTGTCACTATCTAACCTGGGGGTCGCAGTCACTATCTAACCTGGGGGGTCCCTGTCGCTATCTAACCTGGGGGATCCCTGTCGCTATCTAACCTGCGGGGTCCCTGTCGCTATCTAACCTGGGGGGGGGGGTCCCTGTCGCTATCTAACCTGGGGGGCGCTTTCACTATCTAACCTGGGGGGTCCCTGTCGCTATCTAACCTGGGGGGTCCCTGTCACTATCTAACCTGGGTGGTCCCTGTCACTATCTAACCTGGGGGTCCCTCTTACTATCTAACCTGGGGTCCCTGACACTATCTAACCTGGGGGTCGCTGTCACTATCTAACCTGGGGGGTCCCTGTCGCTATCTTACCTGGGGGGTCCCTGTCACGATCTAACCTGGGTGGTCCCTGTCACTATCTAACCTGGGGGTCACTGTCACTATCTATCCTGGGGGGTCCATGTCACTATCTAACCTGGGGGTCGCTGTCACTATCTAACCTGGGGGTCCCTGTCGCTATCTAACCTGGGGGTCCCTGTCGCTATCTAACCTGGGGGGTCCCTGTCACTATCTAACCTGGGGGTCGCTGTCACTATCTAACCTGGGGGTCGCTGTCACTATCTAACCTGGGGGGTCCCTGTCACTATCTAACCTGGAGGTCCCTGTCACTAACTTGGGGGTCGCTATCACTATCTAACCTGGGGGTCCCTGTCACTAACTAACCTGGGGTTCGCTGTCACTATCTAACCTGGGTGGTCCCTGTCACTATCTAACCTGGGGGTCCCTCTCACTAACCTGGGGGTCGCTGTCACTATCTAACCTGGGGGTCGCTGTCACTATCTAACCTGGGGGGTCCCTGTCGCTATCTAACCTGGGGGGTCCCTGTCGCTATCTAACCTGGGGGGGTCCCTTTCCCTCTCTAACCTGGGGGGGTCCCTGTCGCTATCTAACCTGGGGGGGGGGGTCCCTGCCGCTATCTAACCTGGGGGTCGCTGTCACTATCTAACCTGGGGGGTCCCTGTCGCTATCTTACCTGGGGGGTCCCTGTCACGATCTAACCTGGGTGGTCCCTGTCACTATCTAACCTGGGGGTCCCTGTCACTATCTAACTTGGGGATCCCTGTCACTATCTAACCTGGGGGTCGCTGTCACTATCTAACCTGGGGGGTCCCTGTCACTATCTAACCGGGGGGTCCCTGTCGCTATCTAACCTGGGGGTCGCTGTCACTATTTAACCTGGGGGTCGCTGTCACTATCTAACCTGGGGGTCCCTGTCACTATCTAACCTGGGGGTCCCTGTCACTAACCCGGGGGTCGCTGCCGCTATCTAACCTGGGGGGTCCCTGTCGCTATCTAACCTGGGGGTCACTGTCACTATCTAACCTGGGGGGTCCCTGTCACTATCTAACCTGGAGGTCCCTGTCACTAACTTGGGGGTCGCTGTCACTATCTAACCTGGGGGTCCCTGTCACTATCTAACCTGGGGGGTCCCTGTCACTATCTAACCTGGGTGGTCCCTGTCACTATCTAACCTGGGGGTCCCTGTCACTATCTAACCTGGGGATCCCTGTCACTATCTAACCTGGGGGTCCCTGTCACTATCTAACCTGGGGGGTCCCTGTCACTATCTAACCTGGGGGTCCCTGTCACTATCTAACCTGGGGGTCACTGTCACTATCTAACCTGGAGGTCCCTGTCACTAACTTGGGGGTCCCTGTCACTATCTAACCTAGGGGTCGCTGTCACTATCTAACCTGGGGGTTGCTGTCACTATCTAACCTGGGGGGTCCCTGTCACTATCTAACCTGAGGTCCCTGTCACTAACCTGGGGGTCGCTGTCACTATATAACCTGGGGGTCGCTGTCACTATCTAACCTGGGGGTCGCTCTCACTATCTAACCTGGGGGTCCCTGTCACTATCTAACCTGTGGGTCCCTGTCGCTATCTAACCTGGGGGGTCCCTGTCGCTATCTAACATGGGGGGTCCCTGTCGCTATCTAACCTGGGGAGTCCCTGTCGCTATCTAACCTGGGGGGGTCCCTGTCGCTCTCTAACCTGGGGGGGTCTCTGTCGCTATCTAACCTGAGGGGGGTCCCTGCCGCTATCTAACCTGGGGGTCCCTGTCACTATCTAACCTGGGGGTCCCTGTCACTATCTAACCTGGGGGTCGCTGTCACTATCTAACCTGGGGGTCCCTGTCACTATCTAACCTGGGGGTCGCTGTCACTATCTAACCTGGGGGGTCCCTGTCGCTATCTTACCTGGGGGGTCCCTGTCACGATCTAACCTGGGTGGTCCCTGTCACGATCAAACCTGGGGGTCCCTGTCACTATCTAACCTGGGGGTCCCTCTCACTATCTAACCTGGGGTCCCTGTCACTATCTAACCTGGGGGTTGCTGTCGCTATCTATTCTAGGGGGTCCCTGTCGCTATCTAACCTGGGGGGGTCCCTGTCGCTATCTAACCTGGGGGGTCCCTGTCGCTATCTAACCTGGGGGTCCCTGTCACTATCTAACCTGGGGGGTCCCTGTCACTATCTAACCTGGGGGTCACTGTCACTATCTAACCTGGGGGGTCCCTGTCACTATCTAACCTGGAGGTCCCTGTCACTAACTTGGGGGTCGCTGTCACTATCTAACCTGGGGGTCCCTGTCACTATCTAACCTGGGGGGTCCCTGTCACTATCTAACCTGGGTGGTCCCTGTCACTATCTAACCTGGGGGTCCCTGTCACTATCTAACCTGGGGGTCCCTGTCACTATCTAACCTGGGGGGTCCCTGTCACTATCTAACCTGGGGGTCCCTGTCACTATCTAACCTGGGGGTCACTGTCACTATCTAACCTGGAGGTCCCTGTCACTAACTTGGGGGTCGCTGTCACTATCTAACCTGGGGGTCCCTGTCACTATCTAACCTGGGGGGTCCCTGTCACTATCTAACCTGGGTGGTCCCTGTCACTATCTAACCTGGGGGTCCCTGTCACTATCTTACCTGGGGATCCCTGTCACTATCTAACCTGGGGGTCCCTGTCACTATCTAACCTGGGGGGTCCCTGTCACTATCTATCCTGGGGGTCCCTGTCACTATCTAACCTGGGGGTCACTGTCACTATCTAACCTGGAGGTCCCTGTCACTAACTTGGGGGTCCCTGTCACTATCTAACCTAGGGGTCGCTGTCACTATCTAACCTGGGGGTTGCTGTCACTATCTAACCTGGGGGGTCCCTGTCACTATCTAACCTGGGGTCCCTGTCACTAACCTGGGGGTCGCTGTCACTATATAACCTGGGGGTCGCTGTCACTATCTAACCTGGGGGTCGCTCTCACTATCTAACCTGGGGGTCCCTGTCACTATCTAACCTGTGGGTCCCTGTCGCTATCTAACCTGGGGGGTCCCTGTCGCTATCTAACATGGGGGGTCCCTGTCGCTATCTAACCTGGGGAGTCCCTGTCGCTATCTAACCTGGGGGGGTCCCTGTCGCTCTCTAACCTGGGGGGGTCTCTGTCGCTATCTAACCTGAGGGGGGTCCCTGCCGCTATCTAACCTGGGGGTCGCTGTCACTATCTAACCTGGGGGGTCCCTGTCGCTATCTTACCTGGGGGGTCCCTGTCACGATCTAACCTAGGTGGTCCCTGTCACTATCTAACCTGGGGGTCCCTGTCACTATCTAACCTGGGGGTCCCTGTCACTATCTAACCTGGGGGTCGCTGTCACTATCTAACCTGGGGGGTCCCTGTCGCTATCCTACCTGGGGGGTCCCTGTCACGATCTAACCTGGGTGGTCCCTGTCACGATCAAACCTGGGGGTCCCTGTCACTATCTAACCTGGGGGTCCCTCTCATTATCTAACCTGGGGTCCCTGTCACTATCTAACCTGGGGGTTGCTGTCACTATCTAACCTGGGGGGTCCCTGTCGCTATCTATTCTAGGGGGTCCCTGTCGCTATCTAACCTGGGGGGGGTCCCTGTCGCTATCTAACCTGGGGGGTCCCTGTCGCTATCTAACCTGGGGGTCCCTGTCACTATCTAACCTGGGGGGTCCCTGTCACTATCTAACCTGGGGGTCACTGTCACTATCTAACCTGGGGGGTCCCTGTCACTATCTAACCTGGAGGTCCCTGTCACTAACTTGGGGGTCGCTGTCACTATCTAACCTGGGGGTCCCTGTCACTATCTAACCTGGGGGGTCCCTGTCACTATCTAACCTGGGTGGTCCCTGTCACTATCTAACCTGGGGGTCCCTGTCACTATCTAACCTGGGGGTCCCTGTCACTATCTAACCTGGGGGGTCCCTGTCACTATCTAACCTGGGGGTCCCTGTCACTATCTAACCTGGGGGTCACTGTCACTATCTAACCTGGAGGTCCCTGTCACTATTTTGGGGGTCCCTGTCACTATCTAACCTAGGGGTCGCTGTCACTATCTAACCTGGGGGTTGCTGTCACTATCTAACCTGGGGGGTCCCTGTCACTATCTAACCTGGGGGTCCCTTGTCACTAACCTGGGGGTCGCTGTCACTATCTAACCTAGGGGTCGCTGTCACTATCTAACCTGGGGGGTCCCTGTCACTATCTAACCTGGAGGTCCCTGTCACTAACTTGGGGGTCGCTGTCACTATCTAACCTGGGGGTCCCTGTCACTAACTAACCTGGGGTTCGCTGTCACTATCTAACCTGGGGGTCCCTCTCACTAACCTGGGGGTCGCTGTCACTATCTAACCTGGGGGGTCGCTGTCACTATCTAACCTGGGGGGTCCCTGTCGCTATCTAACCTGGGGGGTCCCTGTCGCTATCTAACCTGGGGGGGTCCTTTTCCCTCTCTAACCTGGGGAGGTCCCTGTCGCTATCTAACCTGGGGGGGGTCCCTGCCTCTATCTAACCTGGGGGTCGCTGTCACTATCTAACCTGGGGGGTCCCTGTCGCTATCTTACCTGGGGGGTCCCTGTCACGATCTAACGTGGGTGGTCCCTGTCACTATCTAACCTGGGGGTCCCTGTCACTATCTAACCTGGGGATCCCTGTCACTATCTAACCTGGGGGTCGCTGTCACTATCTAACCTGGGGGTCGCTGTCACTATCTAACCTGGGGGTCCCTGTCACTATCTAACCTGGGGGTCCCTGTCACTAACCTGGGGGTCGCTGTCGCTATCTAACCTGGGGGGTCCCTGTCGCTATCTAACCTGGGGGGTCCCTGTCGCTCTCTAACCTGGGGGGGTCCCTGTCGCTATCTAACCTGGGGGGCGCTGTCACTATCTAACCTGGGGGGTCCCTGTCGCTATCTAACCTGGGGGGTCCCTGTCACAATCTAACCTGGGTGGTCCCTGTCACTATCTAACCTGGGGGTCCCTGTCACGATCTAACCTGGGGGTCCCTCTCACTATCTAACCTGGGGTCCCTGTCACTATCTAAACTGGGGGTTGCTGTCACTATCTAACCTGGGGGTTGCTGTCACTATCTAACCTGGGGGGTCCCTGTCGTTATCTAACCTAGGGGGTCCCTGTCGCTATATAACCTGGGGGGGGGTCCCTGTCACTATCTAACCTGGGGGGTCCATGTCGCTATCTAACCTGGGGGGTCCCTGTCATTATCTAACCTGGGGGGTCCCTGTCACTATCTAACCTGGGGGTCACTGTCACTATCTAACCTGGGTGTCCCTGTCACTATCTAACCTGGGGGGTCCCTGTCGCTATCTAACCTGGGGGTCCCTGTCGCTATCTAACCTGGGGGTCGCTGTCGCTATCTAACCTGGGGGTCCCTGTCGCTATCTAACCTGGGGGGTCCCTGTCACTATCTAACCTGGGGGTCGCTGTCACTATCTAACCTGGGGGTCCCTGTCGCTATCTAACCTGGGCGTCGCTGTCACTATCTAACCTGGGGGGTCCCTGTTGCTATCTAACCTGGGGGGTCCCTGTCACTACCTAACCTGGGTGGTCCCTGTCGCTATCTAACCTGGGGGGTCCCTGTCGCTATCTAACCTGGGGGTCACTGTCACTATCTAACCTGGGGGGTCCCTGTCACTATCTAACCTGGAGGTCCCTGTCACTAACTTGGGGGTCGCTTTCACTATCTAACCTGGGGGGTCCCTGTCATTATCTAACCTGGGGGTCCCTGTCACTATCTAACCTGGGGGTCCCTGTCACTATCTAACCTGGGGGTTGCTGTCACTATCTAACCTGGGGGTCCCTCTCACTATCTAACCTGGGGTCCCTGTCACTATCTAAACTGGGGGTTGCTGTCACTATCTAACCTGTGGGTCGCTGCCACTATCTAACCTGGGGGGTCCCTGTCGCTATCTAACCTGGGGGGGTCCCTGTCACTATCTAACCTGGGGGGGGGGTCCCTGTCGCTATCTAACCTGGGGAGTCCCTGTCACTATCTAACCTGGGGGGTCCCTGTCACTATCTAACCTGGGGAGTCCCTGTCACTATCTAACCTGGGGGTCACTGTCACTATCTAACCTGGGGGTCACTGTCACTATCTAACCTGGGGGGTCCCTGTCGCTATCTAACCTAGGGGGTCCCTGTCACTATCTAACCTGGGGGTCGCTGTCACTATCTAACCTGGGGGTCGCTGTCACTATCTAACCTGGGGGGTCCCTGTCACTATCTAACCTGGGGGGTCCCTGTCGCTATCTAACCTAGGGGGTCCCTGTCACTATCTAACCTGGGGTGTCCCTGTCACTATCTAACCTGGGGGTCACTGTCACTATCTAACCTGGGGGTCACTGTCACTATCTAACCTGGGGGGTCCCTGTCACTATCTAACCTGGAGGTCCCTGTCACTAACTTGGGGGTCGCTGTCACTATCTAACCTGGGGGTCCCTGTCACTATCTAACCTGGGGGGTCCCTGTCACTATCTAACCTGGGTGGTCCCTGTCACTATCTAACCTGGGGGTCCCTGTCACTATCTAACCTGGGGGGTCCCTGTCACTATCTAACCTGGGGGTCCCTTTCACTATCTAACCTGGGGGTCGCTGTCACTATCTAACCTGGGGGTCGTTGTCACTATCTAACCTGGGGGTCGCTGTCACTATCTAACCTGGGGGGTCCCTGTCACTATCTAACCTGGGGGGTCCCTGTCACTATCTAACCTGGGGGGTCCCTGTCACTATCTAACCTGGGGGTCGCTGTCACTATCTAACCTGGGGGGTCCCTGTCACTATCTAACCTGGGGGTCCCTGTCACTAACCTGGGGGTCGCAGTCACTATCTAACCTGGGGGGTCCCTGTCGCTATCTAACCTGGGGGGTCCCTGTCGCTATCTAACCTGGGGGGGGGGGGTCCCTGTCGCTATCTAACCTGGGGGGCGCTTTCACTATCTAACCTGGGGGGTCCCTGTCGCTATCTAACCTGGGGGGTCCCTGTCACTATCTAACCTGGGTGGTCCCTGTCACTGTCTAACCTGGGGGTCCCTCTTACTATCTAACCTGGGGTCCCTGTCACTATCTAACCTGGGGGTCGCTGTCACTATCTAACCTGGGGGGGTCCCTGTCGCTATCTTACCTGGGGGGTCCCTGTCACGATCTAACCTGGGTGGTCCCTGTCACTATCTAACCTGGGGGTCACTGTCACTATCTATCCTGGGGGGTCCATGTCACTATCTAACCTGGGGGTCGCTGTCACTATCTAACCTGGGGGTCCCTGTCGCTATCTAACCTGGGGGTCCCTGTCGCTATCTAACCTGGGGGGTCCCTGTCACTATCTAACCTGGGGGTCGCTGTCACTATCTAACCTGGGGGTCGCTGTCACTATCTAACCTGGGGGTCGCTGTCACTATCTAACCTGGGGGGTCCCTGTCACTATCTAACCTGGAGGTCCCTGTCACTAACTTGGGGGTCGCTGTCACTATCTAACCTGGGGGTCCCTGTTACTAACCTGGGGGTCGCTGTCACTATCTAACCTGGGGGTCGCTGTCACTATCTAACCTGGGGGGTCCCTGTCGCTATCTAACCTGGGGGGTCCCTGTCGCTATCTAACCTGGGGTGGTCCCTTTCCCTCTCTAACCTGGGGGGGGGGGGGGGGGTCCCTGCCGCTATCTAACCTGGGGGTCGCTATCTAACCTGGGGGGGTCCCTGCCGCTATCTAACCTGGGGGTCGCTGTCACTATCTAACCTGGGGGGTCCCTGTCGCTATCTTACCTGGGGGGTCCCTGTCACGATCTAACCTGGGTGGTCCCTGTCACTATCTAACCTGGGGGTCCCTGTCACTATCTAACCTGGGGGTCCCTGTCACTATCTAACCTGGGGGTCGCTGTCACTATCTAACCTGGGGGGTCCCTGTCGCTATCTAACCTGGGGGTCCCTGTCGCTATCTAACCTGGGGGGTCCCTGTCACTATCTAACCTGGGGGTCGCTGTCACTATCTAACCTGGGGGGTCCCTGTCGCTATCTTACCTGGGGGGTCCCTGTCGCTATCTTACCTGGGGGGTCCCTGTCACTATCTAACCTGGGGGTCCCTGTAACTATCTAACCTGGGGGTCCCTGTCACTATCTAACCTGGGGGTCCCTGTCACTATCTAACTTGGGGGTCCCTCTCACTATCTAACCTGGGGTCCCTGTCACTATCTAAACTGGAGGTTGCTGTCACTATCTAACCTGTGGGTCGCTGCCACTATCTAACCTGGGGGGTCCCTGTCGCTATCTAACCTGGGGGGGTCCCTGTCACTATCTAACCTGGGGGGGGGGTCGCTGTCACTATCTAACCTGGGGGGTCCCTGTCACTATCTAACCTGGGGGGTCCCTGTCACTATCTATCCTGGGGGGTCCCTGTCACTATCTAACCTGGGGGTCGCTGTCACTATCTAACCTGGGGGGTCCCTGTCACTATCTAACCTGGGGGTCCCTGTCACTAACCTGGGGGTCGCAGTCACTATCTAACCTGGGGGGTCCCTGTCGCTATCTAACCTGGGGGGTCCCTATCGCTATCTAACCTGGGGGGGGGGTCCCTGTCGCTATCTAACCTGGGGGGTGCTTTCACTATCTAACCTGGGGGGTCCCTGTCGCTATCTAACCTGGGGGGTCCCTGTCACTATCTAACCTGGGTGGTCCCTGTCACTGTCTAACCTGGGGGTCCCTCTTACTATCTAACCTGGGGTCCCTGTCACTATCTAACCTGGGGGTCGCTGTCACTATCTAACCTGGGGGGTCCCTGTCGCTATCTTACCTGGGGGGTCCCTGTCACGATCTAACCTGGGTGGTCCCTGTCACTATCTAACCTGGGGGTCACTGTCACTATCTATCCTGGGGGGTCCAAGTCACTATCTAACCTGGGGGTCGCTGTCACTATCTAACCTGGGGGTCGCTGTCACTATCTAACCTGGGGGTCCCTGTCACTATCTAACCTGGGGGGTCCCTGTCACTATCTAACCTGGGTGGTCCCTGTCACTATCTAACCTGGGGGTCCCTGTCACTATCTAACCTGGGGGTCCCTGTCACTATCTAACCTGGGGGGTCCCTGTCACTATCTAACCTGGGGGTCCCTGTCACTATCTAACCTGGGGGTCACTGTCACTATCTAACCTGGAGGTCCCTGTCACTAACTTGGGGGTCCCTGTCACTATCTAACCTAGGGGTCGCTGTCACTATCTAACCTGGGGGTTGCTGTCACTATCTAACCTGGGGGGGTCCCTGTCACTATCTAACCTGGGGGTCCCTTGTCACTAACCTGGGGGTCGCTGTCACTATCTAACCTGGGGGTCGCTGTCACTATCTAACCTGGGGGGTCCCTGTCACTATCTAACCTGGAGGTCCCTGTCACTAACTTGGGGGTCGCTGTCACTATCTAACCTGGGGGTCCCTGTCACTAACTAACCTGGGGTTCGCTGTCACTATCTAACCTGGGGGTCCCTCTCACTAACCTGGGGGTCGCTGTCACTATCTAACCTGGGGGGTCGCTGTCACTATCTAACCTGGGGGGTCCCTGTCGCTATCTAACCTGGGGGGTCCCTGTCGCTATCTAACCTGGGGGGGTCCCTTTCCCTCTCTAACCTGGGGGGGTCCCTGTCGCTATCTAACCTGGGGGGGGTCCCTGCCTCTATCTAACCTGGGGGTCGCTGTCACTATCTAACCTGGGGGGTCCCTGTCGCTATCTTACCTGGGGGGTCCCTGTCACGATCTAACCTGGGTGGTCCCTGTCACTATCTAACCTGGGGGTCCCTGTCACTATCTAACCTGGGGATCCCTGTCACTATCTAACCTGGGGGTCGCTGTCACTATCTAACCTGGGGGTCGCTGTCACTATCTAACCTGGGGGTCCCTGTCACTAACCTGGGGGTCGCTGTCGCTATCTAACCTGGGGGGTCCCTGTCGCTATCTAACCTGGGGGGTCCCTGTCGCTCTCTAACCTGGGGGGGTCCCTGTCGCTATCTAACCTGGGGGGCGCTGTCACTATCTAACCTGGGGGGTCCCTGTCGCTATCTAACCTAGGGGGTCCCTGTCACAATCTAACCTGGGTGGTCCCTGTCACTATCTAACCTGGGGGTCCCTGTCACGATCTAACCTGGGGGTCCCTCTCACTATCTAACCTGGGGTCCCTGTCACTATCTAAACTGGGGGTTGCTGTCACTATCTAACCTGGGGGTTGCTGTCACTATCTAACCTGGGGGGTCCCTGTCGTTATCTAACCTAGGGGGTCCCTGTCGCTATATAACCTGGGGGGGGGGGTCCCTGTCACTATCTAACCTGGGGGGTCCATGTCGCTATCTAACCTGGGGGGTCCCTGTCATTATCTAACCTGGGGGGTCCCTGTCACTATCTAACCTGGGGGTCACTGTCACTATCTAACCTGGGTGTCCCTGTCACTATCTAACCTGGGGGGTCCCTGTCGCTATCTAACCTGGGGGTCCCTGTCGCTATCTAACCTGGGGGTCGCTGTCGCTATCTAACCTGGGGGTCCCTGTCGCTATCTAACCTGGGGGGTCCCTGTCACTATCTAACCTGGGGGTCGCTGTCACTATCTAACCTGGGGGTCCCTGTCGCTATCTAACCTGGGCGTCGCTGTCACTATCTAACCTGGGGGGTCCCTGTTGCTATCTAACCTGGGGGGTCCCTGTCACTACCTAACCTGGGTGGTCCCTGTCGCTATCTAACCTGGGGGGTCCCTGTCGCTATCTAACCTGGGGGTCACTGTCACTATCTAACCTGGGGGGTCCCTGTCACTATCTAACCTGGAGGTCCCTGTCACTAACTTGGGGGTCGCTTTCACTATCTAACCTGGGGGGTCCCTGTCACTATCTAACCTGGGGGTCCCTGTCACTATCTAACCTGGGGGTCCCTGTCACTATCTAACCTGGGGGTTGCTGTCACTATCTAACCTGGGGGTCCCTCTCACTATCTAACCTGGGGTCCCTGTCACTATCTAAACTGGGGGTTGCTGTCACTATCTAACCTGTGGGTCGCTGCCACTATCTAACCTGGGGGGTCCCTGTCGCTATCTAACCTGGGGGGGTCCCTGTCACTATCTAACCTGGGGGGGGGGGGTCCCTGTCGCTATCTAACCTGGGGAGTCCCTGTCACTATCTAACCTGGGGGGTCCCTGTCACTATCTAACCTGGGGAGTCCCTGTCACTATCTAACCTGGGGGTCACTGTCACTATCTAACCTGGGGGTCACTGTCACTATCTAACCTGGGGAGTCCCTGTCGCTATCTAACCTAGGGGGTCCCTGTCACTATCTAACCTGGGGGTCGCTGTCACTATCTAACCTGGGGGTCGCTGTCACTATCTAACCTGGGGGGTCCCTGTCACTATCTAACCTGGGGGTTCCCTGTCGCTATCTAACCTAGGGGGTCCCTGTCACTATCTAACCTGGGGTGTCCCTGTCACTATCTAACCTGGGGGTCACTGTCACTATCTAACCTGGGGGTCACTGTCACTATCTAACCTGGGGGGTCCCTGTCACTATCTAACCTGGAGGTCCCTGTCACTAACTTGGGGGTCGCTGTCACTATCTAACCTGGGGGTCCCTGTCACTATCTAACCTGGGGGGTCCCTGTCACTATCTAACCTGGGTGGTCCCTGTCACTATCTAACCTGGGGGTCCCTGTCACTATCTAACCTGGGGGGTCCCTGTCACTATCTAACCTGGGGGTCCCTTTCACTATCTAACCTGGGGGTCGTTGTCACTATCTAACCTGGGGGTCGCTGTCACTATCTAACCTGGGGGGTCCCTGTCACTATCTAACCTGGGGGGTCCCTGTCACTATCTAACCTGGGGGGTCCCTGTCACTATCTAACCTGGGGGTCGCTGTCACTATCTAACCTGGGGGGTCCCTGTCACTATCTAACCTGGGGGTCCCTGTCACTAACCTGGGGGTCGCAGTCACTATCTAACCTGGGGGGTCCCTGTCGCTATCTAACCTGGGGGGTCCCTGTCGCTATCTAACCTGGGGGGGGGTCCCTGTCGCTATCTAACCTGGGGGGCGCTTTCACTATCTAACCTGGGGGGTCCCTGTCGCTAT
Organism: Hyperolius riggenbachi; assembly: GCF_040937935.1. Classification (NCBI taxonomy): domain Eukaryota; kingdom Metazoa; phylum Chordata; class Amphibia; order Anura; family Hyperoliidae; genus Hyperolius; species Hyperolius riggenbachi. The sequence continues at coordinate 171,087,583 of NC_090655.1, forward strand.
CTAACCTGGGGGGTCCCTGTCACTATCTAACCTGGGTGGTCCCTGTCACTGTCTAACCTGGGGGTCCCTCTTACTATCTAACCTGGGGTCCCTGTCACTATCTAACCTGGGGGTCGCTGTCACTATCTAACCTGGGGGGTCCCTGTCGCTATCTTACCTGGGGGGTCCCTGTCACGATCTAACCTGGGTGGTCCCTGTCACTATCTAACCTGGGGGTCACTGTCACTATCTATCCTGGGGGGTCCATGTCACTATCTAACCTGGGGGTCGCTGTCACTATCTAACCTGGGGGTCCCTGTCGCTATCTAACCTGGGGGTCCCTGTCGCTATCTAACCTGGGGGGTCCCTGTCACTATCTAACCTGGGGGTCGCTGTCACTATCTAACCTGGGGGTCGCTGTCACTATCTAACCTGGGGGTCGCTGTCACTATCTAACCTGGGGGGTCCCTGTCACTATCTAACCTGGAGGTCCCTGTCACTAACTTGGGGGTCGCTGTCACTATCTAACCTGGGGGTCCCTGTTACTAACCTGGGGGTCGCTGTCACTATCTAACCTGGGGGTCGCTGTCACTATCTAACCTGGGGGGTCCCTGTCGCTATCTAACCTGGGGGGTCCCTGTCGCTATCTAACCTGGGGTGGTCCCTTTCCCTCTCTAACCTGGGGGGGGGGGTCCCTGCCGCTATCTAACCTGGGGGTCGCTATCTAACCTGGGGGGGTCCCTGCCGCTATCTAACCTGGGGGTCGCTGTCACTATCTAACCTGGGGGGTCCCTGTCGCTATCTTACCTGGGGGGTCCCTGTCACGATCTAACCTGGGTGGTCCCTGTCACTATCTAACCTGGGGGTCCCTGTCACTATCTAACCTGGGGGGTCCCTGTCGCTATCTAACCTGGGGGTCCCTGTCGCTATCTAACCTGGGGGGTCCCTGTCACTATCTAACCTGGGGGTCGCTGTCACTATCTAACCTGGGGGGTCCCTGTCGCTATCTTACCTGGGGGGTCCCTGTCGCTATCTTACCTGGGGGGTCCCTGTCACTATCTAACCTGGGGGTCCCTGTAACTATCTAACCTGGGGGTCCCTGTCACTATCTAACCTGGGGGTCCCTGTCACTATCTAACTTGGGGGTCCCTCTCACTATCTAACCTGGGGTCCCTGTCACTATCTAAACTGGAGGTTGCTGTCACTATCTAACCTGTGGGTCGCTGCCACTATCTAACCTGGGGGGTCCCTGTCGCTATCTAACCTGGGGGGGTCCCTGTCACTATCTAACCTGGGGGGGGGTCGCTGTCACTATCTAACCTGGGGGGTCCCTGTCACTATCTAACCTGGGGGGTCCCTGTCACTATCTAACCTGGGGGGTCCCTGTCACTATCTAACCTGGGGGTCGCTGTCACTATCTAACCTGGGGGGTCCCTGTCACTATCTAACCTGGGGGTCCCTGTCACTAACCTGGGGGTCGCAGTCACTATCTAACCTGGGGGGTCCCTGTCGCTATCTAACCTGGGGGGTCCCTATCGCTATCTAACCTGGGGGGGGGGGGGTCCCTGTCGCTATCTAACCTGGGGGGTGCTTTCACTATCTAACCTGAGGGGTCCCTGTCGCTATCTAACCTGGGGGGTCCCTGTCACTATCTAACCTGGGTGGTCCCTGTCACTGTCTAACCTGGGGGTCCCTCTTACTATCTAACCTGGGGTCCCTGTCACTATCTAACCTGGGGGTCGCTGTCACTATCTAACCTGGGGGGTCCCTGTCGCTATCTTACCTGGGGGGTCCCTGTCACGATCTAACCTGGGTGGTCCCTGTCACTATCTAACCTGGGGGTCACTGTCACTATCTATCCTGGGGGGTCCAAGTCACTATCTAACCTGGGGGTCGCTGTCACTATCTAACCTGGGGGTCCCTGTCGCTATCTAACCTGGGGGTCCCTGTCGCTATCTAACCTGGGGGGTCCCTGTCACTATCTGACCTGGGGGTCGCTGTCACTATCTAACCTGGGGGTCGCTGTCACTATCTAACCTGGGGGTCGCTGTCACTATCTAACCTGGGGGGTCCCTGTCACTATCTAACCTGGACGTCCCTGTCACTAACTTGGGGGTCGCTGTCACTATCTAACCTGGGGGTCCCTGTCACTAACTAACCTGTGGTTCGCTGTCACTATCTAACCTGGGGGTCCCTCTCACTAACCTGGGGGTCGCTGTCACTATCTAACCTGGGGGTCGCTGTCACTATCTAACCTGGGGGGTCCCTGTCGCTATCTAACCTGGGGGGTCCCTGTCGCTATCTAACCTGGGGGGTCCCTTTCCCTCTCTAACCTGGGGGGGTCCCTGTCGCTATCTAACCTGGGGGGGGTCCCTGCCGCTATCTAACCTGGGGGTCGCTGTCACTATCTAACCTGGGGGGTCCCTGTCGCTATCTTACCTGGGGGGTCCCTGTCACGATCTAACCTGGGTGGTCCCTGTCACTATCTAACCTGGGGGTCCCTGTCACTATCTAACCTGGGGATCCCTGTCACTATCTAACCTGGGGGTCGCTGTCACTATCTAACCTGGGGGTCGCTGTCACTATCTAACCTGGGGGTCCCTGTCACTATCTAACCTGGGGGTCCCTGTCACTAACCTGGGGGTCCCTGTCGCTATCTAACCTGGGGGGTCCCTGTCGCTATCTAACCTGGGTGGGTCCCTGTCGCTCTCTAACCTGGGGGGGTCCCTGTCGCTATCTAACCTGGGGGGGTCCCTGCCGCTATCTAACCTGGGGGTCGCTGTCACTATCTAACCTGGGGGGTCCCTGTCGCTATCTTACCTGGGGGGTCCCTGTCACGATCTAACCTGGATGGTCCCTGTCACTATCTAACCTGGGGGTCCCTGTCACTATCTAACCTGGGGGTCCCTGTCACTATCTAACCTGGGGGTCGCTGTCACTATCTAACCTGGTGGGTCCCTGTCGCTATCTAACCTGGGGGGTCCCTGTCGCTAACTAACCTGGGGGGTCCCTGTCACTATCTAACCTGGGGGGTCCCTGTCACTATCTAACCTGGGGGTCGCTGTCACTATCTAACCTGGGGGTCCCTGTCACTAACCTCTGGGTCGCTGTCACTATCTAACCTGGGGGGTCCGTGTCACTATCTAACCTGGGATGTCCCTGTCGCTATCTAACCTGGGGGGGTCCCTGTCGCTATCTAACCTGGGGGTTGCTGTCACTATCTAACCTGGGGGTTGCTGTCACTATCTAACCTGGAGGTCGCTCTCACTATCTAACCTGGGGGTCCCTGTCACTATCTAACCTGGGGGGTCCCTGTCGCTATCTTACCTGGGGGGTCCCTGTCACGATCTAACCTGGGTGGTCCCTGTCGCTATCTAACCTGGGGGGTCCCTGTCGCTAACTAACCTGGGGGGTCCCTGTCACTATCTAACCTGGGGGGTCCCTGTCACTATCTAACCTGGGGGTCGCTGTCACTATCTAACCTGGGGGTCCCTGTCACTTACCTGGGGGTCGCTGTCACTATCTAACCTGGGGGGTCCGTGTCACTATCTAACCTGGGATGTCCCTGTCGCTATCTAACCTGGGGGGGGCCCTGTCGCTATCTAACCTGGGGGTTGCTGTCACTATCTAACCTGGGGGTTGCTGTCACTATCTAACCTGGAGGTCGCTCTCACTATCTAACCTGGGGGTCCCTGTCACTATCTAACCTGGGGGGGTCCCTGTCGCTATCTAACCTGGGGGTTGCTGTCACTATCTAACCTGGGGGTTGCTGTCACTATCTAACCTGGAGGTCGCTCTGACTATCTAACCTGGGGGTCCCTGTCACTATCTAACCTGGGGGTCCCTGTCGCTATCTGACCTGGGGGGTCCCTGTTGCTATCTAACCTGGGGGGTCCCTGACGCTATCTAACTTCGGGGGTCCCTGTCACTATCTAACCTGGGGGGTCCCTGTCACTATCTAACCTGGGGGTCCCTGTCACTAACCTGGGGGTCGCTGTCACTATCTAACCTGGATGGTCCCTGTCACTATCTAACCTGGGGGTCCCTGTCACTATCTAACCTGGGGGTCCCTGTCACTATCTAACCTGGGGGGTCCCTGTCGCTATCTAACCTGGGGGTCCCTGTCACTATCTAACCTGGGGGTCGCTGTCACTATCTAACCTGGGGGGTCCCTGTCGCTATCTAACCTGGGGGGTCCCTATCGCTATCTAACCTGGGGGGAGTCCCTGCCGCTATCTAACCTGGGGGTCGCTGTCACTATCTAACCTGTGGGGGCCCTGTCGCTATCTTACCTGGGGGGTCCCTGTCACGATCTAACCTGGGTGGTCCCTGTCACTATCTTACCTGGGGGGTCCCTGTCACTATCTAACCTGGGGGTCCCTGTCACTATCTAACCTGGGGGGTCCCTGTCACTATCTAACCTGGGGGTCCCTGTCGCTATCTAACCTGGGGGTCCCTGTCGCTATCTAACATGGGGGTCCCTGTCGCTATCTAACCTGGGGGGTCCCTGTCACTATCTAACCTGTGGGTCGCTGTCACTATCTAACCTGGGGGTCGCTGTCACTATCTAACCTGGGGGTCGCTGTCACTATCTAACCTGGGGGGTCCCTGTCACTATCTAACCTGGGGGGTCCCTGTCATTATCTAACCTAGGGGTTGCTGTCACTATCTAACCTGGGGGTCGCTGTCACTATCTAACCTGGGAGGTCCCTGTCTAGTGACACTATCTAACCTGGGGGTCCCTCTCACTAACCTGGGGGTCGCTGTCACTATCTAACCTGGGGGTCGCTGTTACTATCTAACCTGGGGGGTCCCTGTCGCTATCTAACCTGGGGGGTCCCAGTCGCTATCTAACCTGGCGGGGTCCCTTTCGCTCTCTAACCTGGGGGGTCCCTGTCGCTATCTAACCTGGGGGGGTCCCTGCCGCTATCTAACCTGGGGGTCGCTGTCACTATCTAACCTGGGGGGTCCCTGTCGCTATCTTACCTGGGGGGTCCCTGTCACGATCTAACCTGGGTGGTCCCTGTCGCTATCTAACCTGGGGGTCCCTGTCACTATCTAACCTGGGGTTCCCTGTCGCTATCTAACCTGGGGGGTCCCTGTCACTATCTAACCTCAGGGTCGCTGTCACTATCTAACCTGGGGGTCGCTGTCACTATCTAACCTGGGGGTCGCTGTCACTATCTAACCTGGGGGTCCCTGTCACTAACCTGGAGGTCGCTGTCACTATCTAACCTGGGGGGTCCCTGTCGCTATCCAACCTGGGGGGGTCCCTGTCGCTCTCTAACCTGGGGGGGTCCCTGACACTCTCTAACCTGGGGGGGTCCCTGTCGCTCTCTAACCTGGGGGGGTCGCTGTCACTATCTAACCTGGGGGGTCTCTGTCACTATCTAACCTGGGGGTCCCTGTCACTATCTAACCTGGGTGGTCCCTGTCACTATCTAACCTGGGGGTCCCTGTCACTATCTAACCTGGGGGTCCCTGTCACTATCTAACTTGGGGGTCCCTCTCACTATCTAACCTGGGGTCCCTGTCACTATCTAACCTGGGGGGTCCCTGTCGCTATGTAACCTGGGGGGTCCCTGTCGCTATCTAACCTGGGGGGTCCCTGTCACTATCTAACCTTGGGGGTCCCTGTCACTATCTAACCTGGGGGGTCCCTGTCACTATCTAACCTGGGGGTCCCTGTCACTATCTAACCTGGGGGGTCCCTGTCACTATCTAACCTGGGGGTCACTGTCACTAACCTGGGGGTCGCTGTCACTATCTAACCTGGGGGTCCCTGTCACTATCTAACCTGGGGGGTTCCTGTCACTATCTAACCTGGGTGGTCCCTGTCACTATCTAACCTGGGTGTCCCTGTCACTATCTAACCTGGGGGTCCCTGTCACTATCTAACCTGGGGTCCCTGTCACTATCTAACCTGGGGGTCGTTGTCGCTATCTAACCTGGGGGTCGCTGTCACTATCTAACCTGGGGGGTCCCTGTCGCTATCTAACCTGGGGGGTCCCTGTCACTATCTAACCTGGTTGGTCCCTGTCACTATCTAACCTTGGGGTCCCTGTCACTATCTAACCTGGGTGTCCCTGTCACTATCTAACCTGGGGGTCCCTGTCACTATCTAACCTGGGGTCCCTGTCACTATCTAACCTGGCGGTCGTTGTCGCTATCTAACCTGGGGGTCGCTGTCACTATCTAACCTGGGGGGTCCCTGTCGCTATCTAACCTGGGGGGTCCCTGTCACTATCTAACCTGGTTGGTCCCTGTCACTATCTAACCTTGGGGTCCCTGTCACTATCTAACCTGGGCGTTCCTGTCACTATCTAACCGGGGGGTCGCTGTCACTATCTAACCTGGGGGTCGCTGTCACTATCTAACCTGGGGGGTCCCTGTCGCTATCTAACCTGGGGAGTCCCTGTCGCTATATAACCTGGTGGGGGTCCCTGTCACTATCTAACCTGAGGGTCGCTGTCGCTATCTAACCTGGGGGTCGCTGTCGCTATCTAACCTGGGGGTCCCTGTCACTAATCTGGGGGTCGCTGTCACTATCTAACCTGGGCGGTCCCTGTCACTATCTAACCTGGGAGGTCCCTGTCGCTATCTAACCTGGGGGGGTCCCTGTCGCTATCTAACCTGGGGGGGTCCCTGTCGCTATCTAACCTGGGGGGGTCCCTGTCGCTATCTAACTTGGGGGTCGCTGTCGCTATCTAACCTGGGGGTCCCTGTCGCTATCTAACCTGGGGGGTCCCTGTCGCTATCTAACATGGGGGGTCCCTGTCGCTATCTAACCTGGGGGGTCCCTGTCACTATCTAACCTGGCGGTCGCTGTCACTATCTAGCCTGGGGGTTGCTGTCACTATCTAACCTGGGGGTCGCTGTCACTATCTAACCTGGGGGTCCCTGTCACTAATCTGGGGGTCGCAGTCACTATCTAACCTGGGTGGTCCCTGTCACTATCTAACCTGGGGGTCCCTGTCACTATCTAACCTGGGGGTCCCTGTCACTATCTAACCTGGGGGCCTCTGTCACTATCTATCCTGGGTGGTCCCTGTCACTATCTAACCTGGGGGTCCCTGTCACTATCTAACCTGGGGGTCCCTGTCACTATCTAACCTGGGGGTCCCTGTCACTATCTAACCTGGGGTCCCTGTCACTATCTAACCTGGGGGGTCCCTGTCGCTATGTAACCTGGGGGGTCCCTGTCGCTATCTAACCTGGGGGGTCCCTGTCACTATCTAACCTTGGGGATCCCTGTCACTATCTAACCTGGGGGGTCCCTGTCACTATCTAACGTGGGGGGTCCCTGTCACTATCTAACCTGGGGGGTCCCTGTCACTATCTAACCTGGGGGTCACTGTCACTAACCTGGGGGTCGCTGTCACTATCTAACCTGGGGGTCCCTGTCACTATCTAACCTAGGGGGTTCCTGTCACTATCTAACCTGGGTGGTCCCTGTCGCTATCTAACCTGGGAGGTCCCTGTCACTATCTAACCTGGCGGTCGCTGTCACTATCTAACCTGGGGGTTGCTGTCACTATCTAACCTGGGGGTCGCTGTCACTATCTAACCTGGGGGTCCCTGTCACTAATCTGGGGGTCGCAGTCACTATCTAACCTGGGGGGTCCCTGTCGCTATCTAACCTGGGGGGTCCCTGTCGCTATCTAACCAGGGGGGGTCCCTGTCGCTCTCTAACCTGGGGGGGTCCCTGTTGCTATCTAACATGGGGGAGTCCCTGTCGCTATCTAACCTGGGGGGTCCCTGACGCTATCTAACTTCGGGGGTCCCTGTCACTATCTAACCTGGGGGGTCCCTGTCACTATCTAACCTGGGTGTCCCTGTCACTATCCTGGGGGTCGCTGTCACTATCTAACCTGGATGGTCCCTGTCACTATCTAACCTGGGGGTCCCTGTCACTATCTAACCTGGGGGTCCCTGTCACTATCTAACCTGGGGGGTCCCTGTCGCTATCTAACCTGGGGGTCCCTGTCACTATCTAACCTGGGGGTCGCTGTCACTATCTAACCTGGGGGTCGCTGTCACTATCTAACCTGGGGGGTCCCTGTCGCTATCTAACCTGGGGGGTCCCTGTCGCTATCTAACCTGGGGGGAGTCCCTGCCGCTATCTAACCTGGGGGTCGCTGTCACTATCTAACCTGTGGGGGCCCTGTCGCTATGTTACCTGGGAGGTCCCTGTCACGATCTAACCTGGGTGGTCCCTGTCGCTATCTTACCTGGGGGGTCCCTGTCACTATCTAACCTGGGGGTCCCTGTCACTATCTAACCTGGGGGTCCCTGTCGCTATCTAACCTGGAGGGTCCCTGTCGCTATCTAACATAGGGGTCCCTGTCGCTATCTAACCTGGGGGGTCCCTGTCACTATCTAACCTGGGGGTCGCTGTCACTATCTAACCTGGGGGTCGCTGTCACTATCTAACCTGGGGATCGCTGTCACTATCTAACCTGGGGGGTCCCTGTCACTATCTAACCTGGGGGGTCCCTGTCACTATCTAACCTGGGGGTCGCTGTCACTATCTAACCTGGGGGTCGCTGTCACTATCTAACCTGGGAGGTCCCTGTCACTATCTAACCTGGGGGTCCCTCTCACTAACCTGGGGGTCGCTGTCACTATCTAACCTGGGGGTCGCTGTCACTATCTAACCTGGGGGGTCCCTGTCGCTATCTAACCTGGGGGGTCCCAGTCGCTATCTAACCTGGCGGGGTCCCTTTCGCTCTCTAACCTGGGGCGTCCCTGTCGCTATCTAACCTGGGGGGGGGGGTCCCTGCCGCTATCTAACCTGGGGGTCGCTGTCACTATCTAACCTGGGGGGTCCCTGTCGCTATCTTACCTGGGGGGTCCCTGTCACGATCTAACCTGGGTGGTCCCTGTCACTATCTAACCTGGGGGTCCCTGTCACTATCTAACCTGGGGGTCCCTGTCGCTATCTAACCTGGGGGGTCCCTGTCACTATCTAACCTGGGGGTCGCTGTCACTATCTAACCTGGGGGTCGCTGTCACTATCTAACCTGGGGGGTCCCTGTCGCTATGTAACCTGGGGGGTCCCTGTCGCTATCTAACCTGGGGAGTCCCTGTCACTATCTAACCTGGGGGGTCCCTGTCACTATCTAACCTGGGGGGTCCCTGTCACTATCTAACCTGGGGGGTCCCTGTCACTACCTAACCTGGGTAGTCCCTGTCACTATCTAACCTGGGGGTCACTGTCACTAACCTGGGGGTCGCTGTCACTATCTAACCTGGGGGTCCCTGTCACTATCTAACCTGGGGGGTCCCTGTCACTATCTAACCTGGGTGGTCCCTGTCACTATCTAACCTGGGGGTCCCTGTCACTATCTAACCTGGGGGTCCCTGTCACTGTCTAACCTGGGGTCCCTGTCGCTATCTAACCTGGGGGTCGCTGTCGCTATCTAACCTGGGGGTCGCTGTCACTATCTAACCTGGGGGGTCCCTGTCGCTATCTAACCTGGGGGGTCACTATCTAACCTGGTTGGTCCCTGTCACTATCTAACCTTGGGGTCCCTGTCACTATCTAACCTGGGCGTTCCTGTCACTATCTAACCTGGGGGGTCCCAGTCGCTATCTAACCTGGCGGGGTCCCTTTCGCTCTCTAACCTGGGGCGTCCCTGTCGCTATCTAACCTGGGGGGGGGGTCCCTGCCGCTATCTAACCTGGGGGTCGCTGTCACTATCTAACCTGGGGGGTCCCTGTCGCTATCTTACCTGGGGGGTCCCTGTCACGATCTAACCTGGGTGGTCCCTGTCACTATCTAACCTGGGGGTCCCTGTCACTATCTAACCTGGGGGTCCCTGTCGCTATCTAACCTGGGGGGTCCCTGTCACTATCTAACCTGGGGGTCGCTGTCACTATCTAACCTGGGGGTCGCTGTCACTATCTAACCTGGGGGGTCCCTGTCGCTATGTAACCTGGGGGGTCCCTGTCGCTATCTAACCTGGGGAGTCCCTGTCACTATCTAACCTGGGGGGTCCCTGTCACTATCTAACCTGGGGGGTCCCTGTCACTATCTAACCTGGGGGGTCCCTGTCACTACCTAACCTGGGTAGTCCCTGTCACTATCTAACCTGGGGGTCACTGTCACTAACCTGGGGGTCGCTGTCACTATCTAACCTGGGGGTCCCTGTCACTATCTAACCTGGGGGGTCCCTGTCACTATCTAACCTGGGTGGTCCCTGTCACTATCTAACCTGGGGGTCCCTGTCACTATCTAACCTGGGGGTCCCTGTCACTGTCTAACCTGGGGTCCCTGTCGCTATCTAACCTGGGGGTCGCTGTCGCTATCTAACCTGGGGGTCGCTGTCACTATCTAACCTGGGGGGTCCCTGTCGCTATCTAACCTGGGGGGTCACTATCTAACCTGGTTGGTCCCTGTCACTATCTAACCTTGGGGTCCCTGTCACTATCTAACCTGGGCGTTCCTGTCACTATCTAAGCTGGGGTCCCTGTCACTATCTAACCGGGGGGTCGCTGTCACTATCTAACCTGGGGGTCGCTGTCACTATCTAACCTGGGGGGTCCCTGTCACTATCTAACCTGGGGGGTCCCTGTCGCTATCTAACCTGGGGGGTCCCTGTCGCTATATAACCTGGTGGGGTCCCTGTCACTATCTAACCTGGGGGGGTCCCTGTCACTATCTAACCTGAGGGTCGCTGTCGCTATCTAACCTGGGGGTCGCTGTCGCTATCTACCCTGGGGGATCCCTGTCGCTATCTAACCTGGGGGGTCCCTGTCGCTATCTAACCTGGGGGGTCCCTGTCACTATCTAACCTGGGGGTCGCTGTCACTATCTAACCTGGGGGTCCCTGTCACTATCTAACCTGGGGGTCCCTGTCACTAACCTGAGGGTCGCTGTCACTATCTAACCTGGGGGGTCCCTGTCACTATCTAACCTGGGAGGTTCCTGTCGCTATCTAACCTGGGGGGGTCCCTGTCGCTATCTAACCTGGGGGTCCCTGTCACTATCTAACCTGGGGGTCGCTTTCACTATCTAACCTGGGGGTTGCTGTCACTATCTAACCTTGGGGTCGCTGTCACTATCTAACCTAGGGGTCCCTGTCGCTATCTAACCTGGGGGTCCCTGTCGCTATCTAACCTGGGGGGTCCCTGTCGCTATCTAACATGGGGGGGTCCCTGTCGCTATGTAACCTGGGGGGTCCCTGTCGCTATCTAACTTCGGGGGTCCCTGTCGCTATCTAACTTCGGGGGTCCCTGTCACTATCTAACCTGAGGGTCGCTGTCACTATCTAACCTGGGGGTCGCTGTCACTATCTAACCTGGAGGGTCCCTGTCACTATCTAACCTGGGGGTCCCTGTCACTAACCTGGGGGTCCCTGTCACTATCTAACCTGGGGGTCGCTGTCACTATCTAACCTGGGGGGTCCCTGTCGCTATCTAACCTGGGGGTTCCCTGTTGCTATCTAACCTGGGGGGGGTCCCTGTCACTATCTAACCTGGGGGGGTCCCTGTCGCTATCTAACCTGGGGGTTGCTGTCACTATCTAACCTGGGGGTTCCCTGTCACTGTCTAACCTGGGGGGTCCCTGTCACTATCTAACCTGGGTGGTCCCTGTCACTATCTAACCTGGGGGTCCCTGTCACTATCTAACCTGGGGGTCCCTGTCACTAACCTGGGGGTCGCTGTCACTATCTAACCTGGGGGGTCCCTGTCACTATCTAACCTGGGAGGTCCCTGTCGCTATCTAACCTGGGGGGGTCCCTGTCGCTATCTAACCTGGGGGTCCCTGTCACTATCTAACCTGGGGGTCGCTTTCACTATCTAACCTGGGGGTCGCTGTCACTATCTAACCTGGGGGTCCCTGTCACTATCTAACCTGGGGGGTCCCTGTCACTATCTAACCTGTGGGGTCCCTGTCGCTATCTAACATGGGGGGGTCCCTGTTTCTATGTAACCTGGGGGGTCCCTGTCGCTATCTAACCTGGGGGGTCCCTGTCGCTATCTAACCTGGGGGTCCCTGTCACTATCTAACCTGTGGGGTCCCTGTCGCTATCTAACATGCGGGGGTCCCTGTTTCTATGTAACCTGGGGGGTCCCTGTCACTATCTAACCTGGGGGGTCCCTGTCGCTATCTAACCTGGGGGTCCCTGTCGCTATCTAACCTGTGGGGTCCCTGTCGCTATCTAACATGGGGGGGTCCCTGTTTCTATGTAACCTGGGGGGTCCCTGTCGCTATCTAACTTCGGGGGTCCCTGTCGCTATCTAACTTCGGGGGTCCCTGTCACTATCTAACCTGGGGGTCGCTGTCACTATCTAACCTGGGGGTCGCTGTCACTATCTAACCTGGAGGGTCCCTGTCACTATCTAACCTGGGGGTCCCTGTCACTAACCTGGGGGTCCCTGTCACTATCTAACCTGGGGGTCGCTGTCACTATCTAACCTGGGGGGTCCCTGTCGCTATCTAACCTGGGGGTTCCCTGTTGCTATCTAATCTGGGGGGGTCCCTGTCGCTATCTAACCTGGGGCGGTCCCTGTCGCTATCTAACCTTTGGGTCGCTGTCACTATCTAACCTGGGGGGTCCCTGTCGCTGTCTAACCTGTGGGGTCCCTGTCGCTGTCCAACCTGGGGGGGTCCCTGTCACTATCTAACCTGGGTGGTCCCTGTCACTATCTAACCTGGGGGTCCCTGTCACTATCTAACCTGGGGGTCGCTCTCACTATCTAACCTGGGGGTCGCCGTCACTATCTAACCTGGGGGGTCCCTGTCGCTATCTAACTCTGCCTCTGACACAGGAGACCAGGGTTCGAATCTCGGCTCTGCCTGTTCAGTAAGCCAGCACTAATTCAGTAGGAGACCTTTGGCAAGTCTCCCTTACACTGCTACTGCCAATAGAGCGCGCCCTAGTGGCTGCTGCTCTGCTCTGGCTCTTTGAGTCCGCAAGGAGAAAAGCGCAATATAAATGTTATTTGTCTTGTCTTGTCTATCTAACCTGGAGGGTCCCTGTCACTATCTAACCTGGGGGTCCCTGTCACTATCTAACCTGGGGTCCCTGTCACTATCTAACCTGGGGGTCGCTGTCACTATCTAACCTGGGGGGTCCCTGTCGCTATCTAACCTGGGGGGTCCCTGTCGCTATCTAACCTGGGGGTCCCTGTCACTAACCTGGGGGTCGCTGTCACTATCTAACCTGAGGGTCGCTGTCACTATCTAACCTGGGGGGTCCCTGTCGCTATCTAACCTGGGGGGTCCCTGTCGCTATCTAACCTGGGGGGGTCGCTGTCGCTCTCTAACCTGGGGGGGGGTCCTTGTCGCTATCTAACCTGGGGGGGTCCCTGCCGCTATCTAACCTGGGGGTCGCTGTCACTATCTAACCTGGGGGGTCCCTGTCGCTATCTTACCTGGGGGGTCCCTGTCACGATCTAACCTGGGTGGTCCCTGTCACTATCTAACCTGGGGGTCCCTGTCACTATCTAACCTGGGGGTCCCTGTCACTATCTAACCTGGGGTCCCTGTCACTATCTAACCTGGGGGTCGCTGTCACTATCTAACCTGGGGGGTCCCTGTCACTATCTAACCTGGGGGTCCCTGTCACTATCTAACCTGGGGGTCCTTGACATTATCTGAACTGGGGATTCCTGTCACTACCTGAACTGGGGGGCATGTCACTACACACACTGGGGGTCGCCAGTCACTACCTGAACTGGGGGGCTCCTGTCACTACCTAAACTGGGGGCTCCTGTCACTACATACACTGGGGGCTCCTGTCACTACCTAAACTGGGGGGTACCTGTCACTAACTGAACTTGAGGGCTCCAGTCACTAATTGAGCTCGGGGGTTCCAGTCACTAATTGAGTTGGGGGGCTCCTGTAACTACCTAAACTGGGGGGCTTCTGTCACTACCTAAACTGGGGGGCTCCTGTCACTACCTAAACTGGGGGGCTCCTGGCACTACCTAAACTAGGGGGCACCTCTCACTACCTAAACTATCTAGGTCATTCCAGTCCAACATAACCACCAGCCAACCAGCCCAGAATCACTGGCAAAAAGGCCACAGCATCACCACCAGTCAGGCCAGCATTTACTTCAACCAGCCAAGCACAGCCACAGCATCACCGCCAGCCCAGCCACAGCATCACCGCCAGCCAGCCCAGCCACAGCATCACCGCCAGCCAGCCCAGCCACAGCATCACTGCCAGGCCTTTCAGCCCACACATCATCCCCAATGCAGACAAAAATAGTATTGCCAGCCAGGCACAGCAGCCAGTAGAGGAGAATTCAGAAGCCAGGTGAGAGTTGTCTACCATATTAATGGGGCATGTTGCCCATTTATGTGAAATGCTGTCTATTTATGTGCCTCATGACTGCTGAATTTGTGTTGTTGGGGGACTCATGGTTACTGGATTTGTCTTATTGGTGGCCTCAAGATTGCTGAATTTGTCTTGTTGGAGGCCTCATGATTTGTTGGGGTCCTCAAGATTGCTGAATTTGTCTTGCTGGGGGCCTCATGATTGCTGAATTTGGCTTGTTGGGGGGACTCATGATTTGTTGGGGGCCTCAAGATTGCTGAATTTGTCTTGTTGGTGGCCTCATGATTGCTGAATTTGACTTGTTGGGGGCCTCAAGATTGCTGAATTTGTCTTGTTGGGGGTCTCATGATTTGTTGGGGGCGTCAAGATTGCTGAATTTGTCTTGTTGGGGGCCTCATGATTGCTAACTGTGAGACTACGGGGAAAGCTGAATCATCATCATATGAGACAATAGCATTAAACCTACTTTTTTTTAGCTTTTTAAAACAGAAAATAAAACTGGGGGGTTCTAAAAAAAAATACATTTTTCAGGAGTAGGATGGATGAAATGGTTTATCTTCACAGTTTATTTTCAACTTGGATTTTCCATAATGTTCATGTATGAGTTAAAATGTTTGTATTTAGTTTAAATTGCTGTTAGCACTTTGCGATAGATAAGTGACTTTTCGCCACCACTGTCCTAATGTAATGTCCCACCATTGCTAAGTTCATGTAAACTTGTCTCCACCCGTGACCACACCCACATTTTGCTCTATGACCACCCCCATTTTTCGCGCAACGTAGCCCCAATTACAGGGGGGGGGGGGGTGACTGTGGGTAATCAGCACCGGGTGCCAAATACCCTAGGTATGCCACTGCGAAGTGGGAGCCTGCTGAGACCCATGCTGTACCTGCCCTGACCGTGCTTTGCAGACCAGGCATCTGTGGTCAGATGGACCCTTGACCCAGCGGAAGACAAACTAAGTCGAAAGCATTTGCCAAGAATGTTTTATGGAGGGCAAGTCTGCCATTTTTTCAATTGAGTGAAACTGTAGATGGTACTATTTTCTCAGTACCATGGTGACTGACCACGGGTAATGGCCGGGGAATCCGGTTTCTATTCCGTTCCGGAGTTGGAGCCTAAGAAACGGCTACCACCACACATCCAGGCAAGGAAGGCAGCAGGCATGGCATGCCCGCCCCGAGGTAGTGACCAAAAATAACAATACGGGACTCGGGAGGCCCTGCTGTTTTTGAAATGAGTGGACTTTAAATCCTTTAACGAGAATCAGTTATGGAGGGCAAGTCTGCCATTGTCACCACGGGTAATGGCCGGGGAATCAAGGTTCGATTCCGGTTCGAAGTGGGAGCCTGCTGAGACCCATGCTGTACCTGCCCTGACCGTGCTTTGCAGACCAGGCATCTGTGGTCAGATGGACCCTTGACCCTGCGGAAGACAAACCAAGTCAAAAGCATTTGCCAAGAATGTTTTATGGAGGGCAAGTCTGCCATTTTTTCAATTGTGTGAAACTGTAGATGGTACTATTTTCTCAGTACCATGGTGACTGACCACGGGTAATGGCCAGGGAATCTGGTTTCTATTCCGTTCCAAAGTTGGAGCCTAAGAAACGGCTACCACCACAAATCCAGCCAAGGAAGGCAACAGGCATGGCATGCCCGCCCCGAGGTAGTGACCAAAAATAACAACACGGGACTCGGGAGGCCCTGCTGTTTTTAAAACTAATTCACTTTAAAGAGTAACTGTCAGGCTGCAGAAGCTAATTTAAACCTCTATTCTCCTGTGTTAAACAGTTTAGAAGGAAGCCAGAAAGCCATTAGTGAAGATAAAAATCTCTCTTACCTTTGATGTGTGCTTATCAGAAAAGCTAATTAGACCCAAGAGGACGCAAGCCGCATACTATACTGCAAAGCATTCTGGGGCCCTCCCCTCGGCTGCTAATGAGACGTTACAGCAGCTTGTAATCAGTCCAGCGCATAGCACTGATAAATCTCCGGGCAGAGTACACTGCAGGAGTCAGCTATTGTTCCTAGCCACATGGCTCATTAATATTCACTGCACACTGTGTTATTCAGTAGGAGCTTTTCTGTGATCAGGAAGCAGGCAGGACATGACGACACATTTGACAGAAAAACATGGAGCCTGCCATGAGCTGTCAGGAGCATCTATCTCTGCATATACTATATACAAATTCTGTGAAATCCAAACGTGGACAGTGAAATGCATATGTAATGTAAGTACAGCCAATCTTTAGCTACTGATATATGTGTTTATTTTCTCTGAGACCTTATACCTAACAGCTCCTCTTTAAGTCCTTTAACGAGAATCTGTTATGTGTAAAAAAGAGGTTAACGCTCCCAGCTATAAATGACAATTACACAGCACCTGTTTGCCTCCTCTTCTCAAAAAACGTATGCAATAAAGAGGTAACGCTCAAGGTGTCTACGTGTTAAACACAATAGCATGTGAGTACCCAAAAATGGCAATAGAGGTTAACCTAAACACATTAAAATTCTAAATTACAGTCCTTGTGCCATTACATTAAAAGTCCAAGTGCTACAGCCCTAATAATGCGAGAGTGATGTTATAAAACTGGTTTTCTTCTCCACAGGGATGCAGTGTTCAACTTGTGTTTCTGCTTGTCATTAACATGCACAGACCTCCACCAACACCCTTTGTAGTCCACTCACCGCTGACCTAGACCAACCAATGGTCTATATGCGCCTTGGGACCGTTCCCGGGTCGTCCCCCACCTCTCCAGCAAAACACCTTCACAGATCAGCCTAGGATCTTCACCAGTCTTGTCACCTCATCAAAAAAGAACTACCATAGCATAATACTGCTAAAAACACATTTATTGTAAAAAACGCAATTGCACTTACAGATTCCTCATAAAAACATCGCTTGGAGTAATTTATAAGACGGGCTCTCCCCCGTTCAGATGGCCAGGCTGGCAGGCTCGTCCGCACGTCTATCCCCAAACACTTCCGCTGCGCACACGGATTGAAGAGACGCTGCACGTGTCCTCCTATCGCCGCTCACTGGCTTGCTCTGATCCGCTTCCGCATTGAACTCCGCCCTATCGATTTCGTCACACTGTGACTCATCAGGGGCCTGGAGTCCAATGCGCAGAGCGGATTGTTTTATGCCTGATACGTATCCCGCGCATGCTCATTTTTCCCTCCATAAGCCTGCCCCCATCTAGAGTCCATATTCGGAATTACATGCTTCCATACAAAGTGAGTAGCTACCACCCTACATCAACGTATTGTATAAAACAAATCATCATCTCCATCTGTACATAAAATGGCAGGTTCTCCACAACACCATAAATTCATATTTACAGGATATGTGCATAATATTGTTTCCTATATTTCCATAATGTATGGTTATTAAATCATAAACATTACATACCATTTTATTCAGACCCATCACTATTGCTCAAAAACCAGAAAAAAAACAACATGATAATATTGCTCTTTGTGTCTCATGCAGTCCAACTTATCACCCCATGATAATATATATGTACCCCATCTCTATCCCCTCCCCCTTATTTGTTTAGTATAAAACTAAGTGCCCTCCCCTCTACTAACTTTACAACCCCCCCCCCCCCATCCCATATTATATACTATAGTCACACTGCATGTGACACTTTAAGAGTACCCCAATTATCTAACCCTCCCAATCAATCAAGGTTTCATGTCCCCCCTTCCATTACCAGTATGGATCTCCCTTCTACCACTATGATAATAAGGATTACCGACATATTTAATAGGACTCACTATCACATTTTCTATTGACACCCCAATTCCTGGCTCAGACATTCTCTTGGTGACACCCCAATCCTCCTCCCAGTCCAGGGTGCATGTGCACACATCACACCCCTTAATCACCCAGGAAGCAGACCAGGTCAATGTCTATGTTTAGGCCATCTGGTCTTAGGGTACCCATACGTTGAATCCACTTGGTTTCCTCCTGTGAAACCCTTTTGGTTTTGTTGCACCCCCTCCAGTTTGGAATGATCTTTTGTAGTCCACAAAAGGACAGCTCCTTGGGGTTACACTCATGATGGCTTCCGAAATGGGCTGACACCCCATGATTAGGGTAACCCTTAACTATATTGCGAACGTGCTCCCCCATCCTCTCCTTGAGGGTGCGCGTCGTCCTACCAATATATTGCCATCCACATTTACACCAGGCAAGGTATACCACAAATCTATCATTGCAAGTGATGAATTCCTGAATTTTAAAGCTTTTTCCATTGCTAAAAGACACCACCCGATTGTTTTTTTACCATTTGATTCCCTACAGGCTTTGCAGCCTCTGCATGGAAAGAAGCCTGCTGTTTGCCATCCCTGCATGCGCGGAACCTTTTTGGGCTCCACACAACTTGGTGCAAGAATTTGTTTCAAATTCTGGGCCTTTCTATATATAAACTTTGGTTGGGCCGGAATAATATTCCTAAGCACCAGGTCAGTCCCCAGGATTCCCCAGTGCCGTCTGAATATATTCTGGAGTTGTTTGTATTGGGTATTAAAACCTGTAATAAAGGCTAGTTCATACTCACCCTTGTTTTCCCCTACTCCTTTCTCCTCCAACAACATTTGTCTATCCAAGTTACCTACCCTTTCAATTTCTCCATCTAGGTCTCTCTCTAGATACCCCTTCTCCATGAATCTACTTTTTAAAAGCTCTGCCTGTTTGTGGAAATCCTGTGGGTTTGAGCAGTTTCGTTTCATCCTCAAAAATTGACCCCTTGGCACCCCCTTTATCCAAGCTGGATGGTGACAGCTATCAGTTGATATATACCCTTTTCTGTCTGTTTCCTTAAAGAAGCTTCTAGTCCCCATTTTGTTTCCATTTCTCATTATCTCCAAATCTAAAAATTGAATAATATCTCTACTGGATTGCATAGTCAGGGAGATACCCAGGTTGTTGTCATTAAGTGTGTTCAAAAATATCTCCAGAGGTTCCTGTCCACCCCCCCCATATGAAGAAGAGATCATCAATAAATCTACGCTACATAAGTTGGACTGCATGAGACACAAAGAGCAATATTATCATGTTGTTTTTTTTCTGGTTTTTGAGCAATAGTAATGGGTCTGAATAAAATGGTATGTAATGTTTATGATTTAATAACCATACATTATGGAAATATAGGAAACAATATTATGCACATATCCTGTAAATATGAATTTATGGTGTTGTGGAGAACCTGCCATATTGCGAGAGCGGGTGGTGTCTTTTAGCAATGGAAAAAGCTTTAAAATTCAGGAATTCATCACTTGCAATGATAGATTTGTGGTATACCTTGCCTGGTGTAAATGTGGATGGCAATATATTGGTAGGACGACGCGCACCCTCAAGGAGAGGATGGGGGAGCACGTTCGCAATATAGTTAGGTTCTCCACAACACCATAAAGAGCAATATTATCATGTTGTTTTTTTTCTGGTTTTTGAGCAATAGTAATGGGTCTGAATAAAATGGTATGTAATGTTTATGATTTAATAACCATACATTATGGAAATATAGGAAACAATATTATGCACATATCCTGTAAATATGAATTTATGGTGTTGTGGAGAACCTGCCATTTTATGTACAGATGGAGATGATGATTTGTTTTATACAATACGTTGATGTTGGGTGGTAGCTACTCACTTTGTATGGAAGCATGTAATTCCGAATATGGACTCTAGATGGGGGCAGACTTGCAGGCTTATGGAGGGAAAAATGAGCATGCGCGGGATACGTATCAGGCATAAAACAATCCGCTCTGCGCATTGGACTCCAGGCCCCTGATGAGTCACAGTGTGACGAAATCGATAGGGCGGAGTTCAATGCGGAAGCGGATCAGAGCAAGCCAGTGAGCGGCGATAGGAGGACACGTGCAGCGTCTCTTCAATCCGTGTGCGCAGCGGAAGTGTTTGGGGATAGACGTGCGGACGAGCCTGCCAGCCTGGCCATCTGAACGGGGGAGAGCCCGTCTTATAAATTACTCCATGCAATGTTTTTATGAGGAATCTGTAAGTGCAATTGCGTTTTTTACAATAAATGTGTTTTTAGCAGTATTATGCTATGGTAGTTCTTTTTTGATGAGGTGACAAGACTGGTGAAGATCCTAGGCTGATCTGTGAAGGTGTTTTGCTGGAGAGGTGGGGGACGACCCGGGAACGGTCCCAAGGCGCATATAGACCATTGGTTGGTCTAGGTCAGCGGTGAGTGGACTACAAAGTGTGT
This sequence comes from Hyperolius riggenbachi, assembly GCF_040937935.1. NCBI lineage: Eukaryota > Metazoa > Chordata > Amphibia > Anura > Hyperoliidae > Hyperolius > Hyperolius riggenbachi. The sequence goes on from NC_090655.1 coordinate 171,108,094, forward strand.
TGGTGAGGTCTGTGCATGTTAATGACAAGCAGAAACACAAGTTGAACACTGCATCCCTGTGGAGAAGAAAACCAGTTTTATAACATCACTCTCGCATTATTAGGGCTGTAGCACTTGGACTTTTAATGTAATGGCACAAGGACTGTAATTTAGAATTTGAATGTGTTTAGGTTAACCTCTATTGCCATTTTTGGGTACTCACATGCTATTGTGTTGAACACGTAGACACCTTGAGCGCTACCTCTTTATTGCATACGTTTTTTGAGAAGAGGAGGCGAACAGGTGCTGTGTAATTGTCATTTATAGCTGGGAGCGCTAACCTCTTTTTTTACAGATTTTTATATTATAAGAGGAGCGATCCGGCACTACAAATCTATTGGGCCTTGACTGTCTAAGGTGTATGTAATTCCGTGTGTGGGGGGATAGCAATTGTCTCCAGGGTGACGAGGAATTTAAGCTCACTATTCAACTATTGTTGATTTGAATTTTAGGCTAACTAATGGATGCATTTGAGCATAGAGCTCGCAGGGTGGTTAATCTTGATGAGATATTTGTTGATAGTGGGGAGATAGGGGGTACAATGGAACAGGAATTTAAGAAACTCCAGAATGTGATGGTAAAGGAACAGGGCACTTGGTGGGACTTGGCCGCACTAACGAAGTATGACAAAGAAGGTATCATACCTAAAAGAATGAGATGGGATTTGGCAGCTAATGATGGGGAGGATAATGAAGAAAATGATAAAGAATGGGAGGAGTACTTTGATAGGTGCGGCCAGGGCCTTGTCAAGTTGTTAATTAAAAGAAAAAAGAAAAGGGTGGAAAGATTGGGAGGAGAAATAGAGAATATTAAAACGAAAATGACCCCCATAAATAACTCAGAGGAGTATAAAAGTAGATCCAAAAGATTGCGTGAAATATTGGAAAAGAATGAGAATGACATCAGAGTAGAAAAACAAAAAACGTTCCAGCGGGATGCGGATGCTACAAGAAAAAAAGAAACATACAGATGGCAGATAAAGAAAAAAGAGGAAATCAAAGCAGCAGAAATGCAAGCCAAGGCAGAAGAAATTAGACAAAAAAAACCAGAGGGCACAGGTGGAAGATAGGGGAGGTGAACAGGGACCACCCCCAAAAAATATACCAGGCCCCAATGGGGAGCAGGGAATGGGGTATGGTCAGTATGGGGGAGAAGGGAGGGGTGGTTGGAATGGGGGGAATAGGGGGTGGGGAGGGAATAGGGGGGTGGGTAGAAGTCCATTTAGAGCAATAGATAGGGGACAGGGGAGGGGGTATAGAAATGAATCCTATAATCAGTTTAATATACCTACCTTCAATCGCTATGATCCAATAAGACAACAAAAACAAATGGAGCCTTTTTTAGAGATGGCCCCGAGATACGGGGAGAGGGAATGGAGACAGGAGGGAGCGGGGTATTCCACATACCAAAATCACTATGGAAAAAGGGAGCAAGACGAGGCACAAGGGGTGGGAAGAGGGGCAAAAAGGATGAGACAATGATAGGAAAGGGGGTATTCAATATCAGTGGCACAACTCTAAGTTCAAAAGAAATGGAGTTATTGGATAAAGGTTTGAAACATGCACCCAGGCAAGGTATGGACAAATTCACCACGTATATTGACATAAACAAATTTGCACGGAAATTGCACTTGAAAAAGTACTTTGCAGGTCGCCCCATTAGAAATCCTAATAGTGGGGGGCCAGGGAAATACACGCACACCAATTTACGCACGAAATCCACTTTCAACCCACAAGATTCAAACTATAATGCGATCGAAGTGTTTAAGAATGTGGTAATCAAGGATATGAACCAGATCCCAGAGCAAAGGAGTGGGAATGTCAGGGAATTAGCAAAGGAAATGTTAGAAAAAAAGAGGTTGGTGGTAAGACCAGCAGATAAGGGGGGAGGGGTAGTGGTGTTAAATAAATCTCAATATAAAACTGAACTGGACAAATTGGTTGGTGACAAAGATGCATACACCCTGCTAAGGGGGGATCCCACTGGTAGATACATGGCAGAGTTGAGGGAGATACGTAGGGAGGGGATGGACAGGGGACTGATCACGGATGAAGAATTCAAGTATATTATTCCAGATGTTCCCAGAATACCCATTATATATCAAGTACCAAAAATGCATAAAAGCAAAACAGAACCCCCAGGACGACCCATAGTGAGTGGAATAGGGTCAGTAACCCACAGACTGGGGCAATACCTGGATGAGTTCCTGAAACCTATGGTGGAGAACCTGCCTAACATTTTAAAGGACACTAAACATATGCTTCAAATAGTGGAAGGGGGGGACCTAGATGGAGAAGAGATAATGGTAACAATGGATGTCTCTTCCCTGTATACAAATATTAAACATGAGCTTGGGTTGGAGGCGGTAGAATATTTTTTTAAAAAAGAGGCAAAAATAAAAGAGGAACAAAGAATATACATATTGAGACTCTTAAAATTTGCCCTAGAAAGAAACTATTTCTGGCATGATGGCCAATTCTATAATCAGATTAAGGGATGCGCCATGGGGGCTAGTTATGCTCCGAGCCTGGCAAATTTGTTTATGGGGAAATGGGAACAAACAATACTGGAAGGAGGGGGGCCAGTAAGAATGTGGCGTAGATTTATTGATGATCTCTTCTTCATATGGGGGGGTGGACAGGAACCTCTGGAGATATTTTTGAACACACTTAATGACAACAACCTGGGTATCTCCCTGACTATGCAATCCAGTAGAGATATTATTCAATTTTTAGATTTGGAGATAATGAGAAATGGAAACAAAATGGGGACTAGAAGCTTCTTTAAGGAAACAGACAGAAATGGGTATATATCAACTGATAGCTGTCACCATCCAGCTTGGATAAAGGGGGTACCAAGGGGTCAATTTTTGAGGATGAAACGAAACTGCTCAAACCCACAGGATTTCCACAAACAGGCAGAGCTTTTAAAAAGTAGATTCATGGAGAAGGGGTATCTAGAGAGAGACCTAGATGGAGAAATTGAAAGGGTAGGTAACTTGGATAGACAAATGTTGTTGGAGGAGAAAGGAGTAGGGGAAAACAAGGGTGAGTATGAACTAGCCTTTATTACAGGTTTTAATACCCAATACAAACAACTCCAGAATATATTCAGACGGCACTGGGGAATCCTGGGGACTGACCTGGTGCTTAGGAATATTATTCCGGCCCAACCAAAGTTTATATATAGAAAGGCCCAGAATTTGAAACAAATTCTTGCACCAAGTTGTGTGGAGCCCAAAAAGGTTCCGCGCATGCAGGGATGGCAAACAGCAGGCTTCTTTCCATGCAGAGGCTGCAAAGCCTGTAGGGAATCAAATGGTATAAAAACCAATCGGGTGGTGTCTTTTAGCAATGGAAAAAGCTTTAAAATTCAGGAATTCATCACTTGCAATGATAGATTTGTGGTATACCTTGCCTGGTGTAAATGTGGATGGCAATATATTGGTAGGACGACAAGGAGAGGATGGGGGAGCACGTTCGCAATATAGTTAAGGGTTACCCTAATCATGGGGTGTCAGCTCATTTCGGAAGCCATCATGAGTGTAACCCCAAGGAGCTTTCCTTTTGTGGACCACAAAAGATCATTCCAAACTGGAGGGGGTGCAACAAAACCAAAAGGGTTTCACAGGAGGAAACCAAGTGGATTCAACGTATGGGTACCCTAAGACCAGATGGCCTAAACATAGACATTGACCTGGTCTGCTTCCTGGGTGATTAAGGGGTGTGATGTGTGCACATGCACCCTGGACTGGGAGGAGGATTGGGGTGTCACCAAGAGAATGTCTGAGCCAGGAATTGGGGTGTCAATAGAAAATGTGATAGTGAGTCCTATTAAATATGTCGGTAATCCTTATTATCATAGTGGTAGAAGGGAGATCCATACTGGTAATGGAAGGGGGGACATGAAACCTTGATTGATTGGGAGGGTTAGATAATTGGGGTACTCTTAAAGTGTCACATGCAGTGTGACTATAGTATATAATATGGGATGGGGGGGGGGGGGGTTGTAAAGTTAGTAGAGGGGAGGGCACTTAGTTTTATACTAAACAAATAAGGGGGAGGGGATAGAGATGGGGTACATATATATTATCATGGGGTGATAAGTTAGACTGCATGAGACACAAAGAGCAATATTATCATGTTGTTTTTTTTTCTGGTTTTTGAGCAATAGTAATGGGTCTGAATAAAATGGTATGTAATGTTTATGATTTAATAACCATACATTATGGAAATATAGGAAACAATATTATGCACGTATCCTGTAAATATGAATTTATGGTGTTGTGGAGAATCTGCCATTTTATGTACAGATGGAGATGATGATTTGTTTTATACAATATGTTGATGTAGGGTGGTAGCTACTCACTTTGTATGGAAGCATGTAATTCCGAATATGGACTCTAGATGGGGGCAGACTTGCAGGCTTATGGAGGGAAAAATGAGCATGTGCGGGATACGTATCAGGCATAAAACAATCCGCTCTGCGCATTGGACTCCAGGCCCCTGATGAGTCACAGTGTGACGAAATCGATAGGGCGGAGTTCAATGCGGAAGCGGATCAGAGCAAGCCAGTGAGCGGCGATAGGAGGACACGTGCAGCGTCTCTTCAATCCGTGTGCGCAGCGGAAGTGTTTGGGGAAAGACGTGCGGACGAGCCTGCCAGCCTGGCCATCTGAACGGGGGAGAGCCCGTCTTATAAATTACTCCATGCGATGTTTTTATGAGGAATCTGTAAGTGCAATTGCGTTTTTTACAATAAATGTGTTTTTAGCAGTATTATGCTATGGTAGTTCTTTTTTGATGAGGTGACAAGACTGGTGAAGATCCTAGGCTGATCTGTGAAGGTGTTTTGCTGGAGAGGTGGGGGACGACCCGGGAACGGTCCCAAGGCGCATATAGACCATTGGTTGGTCTAGGTCAGCGGTGAGTGGACTACAAAGGGTGTTGGTGGAGGTCTGTGCATGTTAATGACAAGCAGAAACACAAGTTGAACACTGCATCCCTGTGGAGAAGAAAACCAGTTTTATAACATCACTCTCACATTATTAGGGCTGTAGCACTTGGACTTTTAATGTAATGGCACAAGGACTGTAATTTAGAATTTTAATGTGTTTAGGTTAACCTCTATTGCCATTTTTGGGTACTCACATGCTATTGTGTTGAACACGTAGACACCTTGAGCGCTACCTCTTTATTGCATGAGAATCTGTTATGGCGGACAAAGATGACACCACTTGCCTTTCATGAGAATCAGTTATGGAAGGCAAGTATGCACTGAGTGCCAGGTATAATACAATGTGCAGTCACAGATGCAGTGAAAGGTATGAAGTGACTGCAAACAGCCATTTGTGTAGTGACGGCCGTGCTGGACTGGTGCGCACCATGACGAGAGTGTAGGTGATGGTGGCTTTACAGCCCATATGGTCGCCCAGCTGATGTATCTGAATGACAGAACAGTGACTGTCCAGCTGATCAAATTTGGTCTGACCACAATGAAACAATGACCTTATTATCTTTGGTGTGCCATCCCCACCCGAGACACTCATATAGCTGGCGGTCATTGCTTCATTTTGATACCCAAGCCCCTTCACCGCGGCAAGATAATGATCATGAAGGGGGATGGGCACATGTACATGCCTTTTGTTTTTTGTTGCAGCTGCTCGCAGTGCATCCAGAAAAATTAGGCAGGCATGTACACACAGCAGAAAAATTAGCATAGCGGCCGTTGCTAGCAGCGGCCTTAAAAATTCAGGAATCCGCCTAGAGTCCTGGACCCTGTTGGTGGTGGCAGAGAAGGCAGTCAAGCGGCCTGCAGGCAGAGATGCTGTGTGTGGGGACTGACTTAGTCTTTGGTCGTGCAGTAGCCCTCCGGGATCCATGCCTCATTCATTTTGATAAAGGTTAGGTACAGAACACTGTTGTGACTTAAAGGGATACTGTAGGGGGGTCGGGGGAAAATGAGCTGAACTTACCCGGGGCTTCTAATGGTCCCCCGCAGACACCCTGTGTTGGCGCAGCCAGTCACCGATGCTCCGGCCCCGCCTCCGGTTCACTTCTGGAATTTCTGACTTTAAAGTCAGAAAACCACTGCGCCTGCACGCCCGTGTCCCCGCTCCCGCTGATGTCACCAGGAGTGTACTGCGCAGACACAGACCATACTGGGCATGCGCTGTGCGCTCTTGATGACATCAGCGGGATCGAGGACACGGCAACGCAGGCGCAGTGGTTTTCAGACTTTAAAGTCTGAAATTCCAGAAGTGAACCGGAGGCGGGGCCGGAGCATCGGTGAGCGGCTGCGCGGGCACAGGATGTCTGCAGGGGACCGTTAGAAGCCCCGGGTAAGTTCAGCTCATTTTCCCCTAACCCCCCTACAGTATCCCTTTAAGCAGCTTCTCTTCTCAGTGACAATGCCTCCAGCTGCACTGAAGGTCCTTTCTGACAGGACGCTTGCGGCAGGGCAAGAGAGAAGTTGGATGGCAAATTGGGACAGCTCTGGCCACAGGTCAAACCTGCGCACCCAGTAGACCAAGGGTTCATCGTCGCTGCTCGCAGTGTCTACATCCACAGTTAGGCCAGGTAGTCGGCTACCTGCCGGTCCAGGTGTTGGTGGAGGGTGGATCTGGAAGGGCTAAGGCGAGGCGTTGGACTAAAGAATGTTCGCATGTCCGACATCACCCTGAGATCGCTGGAGCGTCCTGTCCTTGCCTGTGTGGACTTGGGAGGAGGAGGATTACTGCCAGTGGTACCATTATTGCGTTGTACTGTCACATCACCCTTAAAAGCATTGCACAGCATCATTGAAAGTTGAGGATGCAAGGACTGGGGAAGAGTTGCTGTGCATGGATAGGGAACTGGCTAATGGACAGAAAACAAAGAGTTGTGGTCAATGGATCGTACTCAAAATGGGAGACTGTTAGCAGTGGGGTCCCACAGGGGTCTGTACTGGGTCCAGTGCTCTTCAATTTATTTATTAATGACCTAGTAGATGCAATAGTGAGCAATGTTGCTATTTTTGCAGATGATACAAAATTGTGCAGAATCATCAACTCTCAGGAAGATAGTGTCATATTGCAACAGGATCTGGATAGGATGGCTATATGGGCACATACATGGCAGATGAAATTCAATGTTGAAAAATGTAAAGTCATGCATTTTGGTCGTACCAATGGTCTAGCACCATACAAAATAAATGGGATACAGTTGGGGACATCAAACTTGGAGAAGGACTTAGGAGTACTCATCGACAACAAGTTAAATAATCGTACTCAATGCCAAGCCGCTGCAGCTAAAGCGAACAAACTTTTGAGATGCATTAAAAGGGAAATAAAAACTCGAGATGCTAGCATAATATTGCCCCTGTTTAACTCTCTAGTAAGGCCACATCTGAAATATGGAATTCAGTTCTGGGCACCACATTACAAAAAAGATATTGCAGTTTTAGAGCAGGTGCAGAGACGAGCAACAAAATTGATACGTGGGATGGAAGGTCTCGCTTACCAAGAAAGGTTAGATAAACTGGGTTTATTTAGTCTAGAGAAAAGACGCCTTAGAGGAGATCTAATTAACATGTATAAATACATCAGAGGGCAATATAATAGCTTGGCGGATGAGCTTTTTGTCCCTAGGCCTTCTCAAAGGACTAGAGGACATGATCTGCGCATGGAGGAAAAACGTTTTAGTCATTTATTTAGGAAAGGGTTCTTTACAGTAAGAGTGATTAAGATGTGGAATGCATTGCCACAGGAAGTCGTTATGGCAAACTCTATACCTGCATTTAAAGGGGGCTTAGATGCTTTCCTTGCGTTGAAAGACATCCATGGCTACAATTACTAGATTATGGAAAGGTGGGGGGGAAAGGCTGCGCATCCCTAAACACATGTTGCAATTGAATGGTTAATCGCACGCAAGGCCGGCATTAGGTTTCACAGCGCCCTGAGCGAAACCTGATTTTGGTGCCCCCTTTCATCCTCTTTACGTGTGCACACGCATACACACACACAGGCCCATATGCAATTCATCTTTTCACCTGAGTCACCTCCTAGGACAGTGGTTCCCAACCTTTTTTTTGAAGTCGTGACACATCACGCCAAATGCTCAGATCTCTGTGACACCTCATATATGTATAACAGAAAATACTAATAATAACCACAAAATGGATGGAGAGAGTGCACTATCCTGAATACACTTAAAAATGAAGGCTAGAACATTTCAAGAATATTAATAAAAACAATCAGTGGGACAGTTAGGTCCCCCCCCCCCCCCAATTGGATAGCTAGCACAGCACTGACAATTTGCGCCACGTGTTTGCACCCCCCATAGAATGCCCTCAGACTACAGTAAGTATAGGTAGGGTGCCAGGTATAGGTGCCCCCAGTATAGGATCTCATGTGCAGGTGCCCTCAATCTAGGTAGCCAAACATAGGTGCCTCCAGTCTAGGAAGTCAGGTGTTGGTGCCCTCAGCATAAGTAGCCCGGAGTAGGTTCCCTCCCTCAGTATAGGCAACCAGCTATAGGTGCCCCAAATATAGAAAGTCAGGTGTAGGTGCCCTCAGTATAGGTAGCCAGCTATAGGCGCCTTCTTGGAAGCCGGCGCCCTGAGCGGCCGCTCCAGTCGCTCAGGTCAAAGGCCGGCTATGCGCACAGGCATACACCACCTCTGCCAGACTGAAAAATGCATGCCCTGCATCCAAGACAAGTGCTAACATTTATTAAACTAGGAGGTACTTTAGCTTCCAATATGGTTTGCATGCAAAGTATATTATACTAGACACTTGCGCCACGGTGAGGCAGACCTCCGGGCAAGTGACCTAACCTAAATTTAAAACCTCGGGAGCAGCTATGCAAAAAAAATGTGTAACTTATATTTGGTAGAGCAGCAAGGAGAACGCCAGCGCATACCACTAAGGCTGCATCTGAAATCACCACCAGCTCAGTGTGTAGCACCAGTGGGAGCAGCTAACCTGACAGTTACATAGTTTTAAAGTTAAGGAAAGGTGGAGGGGGGGGGGGGGGGGGGGAGGAAGGCTGTGCATCCCTAAACACATGTTGAAATTGAATGGTTAATCGCACAGGCATACACCGCCTCTGCCAGACTGAAAAATGCATGCCCTGCATCCAAGACAAGTGCTAACATTTATTAAACTAGGAAAGTGCAGAAAGTCTATATAGGTGCTACACACTGAGCTGGTGGTCATTTCAGATGCAGCCTTAGTGGTATGCGCTGGTGTTCTCCTTGCTGCTCTACCAAATGTAAGTTACACATTTTTTTTGCATAGCTGCTCCCGAGGTTTTAAATTTAGGTTAGGTCACTTGCCCAGAGGTCTGCCTCACCGTGGCGCAAGTGTCTAGTATAATATACTTTGCATGCAAACCATATTGGAAGGTAAAGTACCTCCTAATTTAATAAAGGTTAGCACTTGTCTTGGATGCAGGGCATGCATTTTTCAGTCTGGCAGAGGCGGTGTATGCCTGTGCGATTAACCATCCAATTGCAACATGTGTTTAGGGATGCGCAGCCTTCCCCCCCCCCACCTTTCCTTAACTTTGAAACTATGTAACTGTCAGGTTAGCTGCTCCCAGACCCTCCTCCTGAGTTTCCTGTTTGCATGATAAGTAGTAGCAGATTTGCATATGATTTGCATCTGAATTGAATGCGAAGTGTGCAGAAAGTCTATATACAGTGGTGTGAAAAACTATTTGCCCCCTTCCTGATTTCTTATTCTTTTGCATGTTTGGCACACTTAAATGTTTTTGCTCATCACAAACCGTTAACTATTAGTCAAAGATAACATAATTGAACATAAAATGCAGTTTTAAATGATGTTTTTTTATTATTTAATGAGAAAAAAAACTCAAAACCTACATGGCCCTGTGTGAAAAAGAAATTGCCCCCTGAACCTAATAACTGGTTGGGCCACCCTTAGCAGCAATAACTGCAATCAAGCGTTTGCGATAACTTGCAACAAGTCTTTTACAGCACTCTGGAGGAATTTTGGCCCACTCATCTTTGCAGAATTGTTGTAATTCAGCTTTATTTGAGGGTTTTCTAGCATGAACTGCCTTTTTAAGGTCATGCCACAACATCTCAATAGGATTCAGGTCAGAACTTTGACTAGGCCACTCCAAAGTCTTCATTTTGTTTTTCTTCAGCCTATCAGAGGTGGATTTGCTGGTGTGTTTTGGGTCATTGTCCTGCTGCAGCACCCAAGATCGCTTCAGCTTGAGTTGACGAACAGATGGCCGGACATTCTCCTTCAGGATTTTTTGGTAGACAGTAGAATTCATGGTTTCATCTATCACAGCAAGCCTCCCAGGTCCTGAAGCAGCAAAACAACCCCAGACCATCACACTACCACCACCATATTTTACTGTTGGTATGATGTTCTTTTGCTGAAATGCTGTGTTACGTCTACACCAGATGTAACGGGACACTCACCTTACAAAAAGTTCAACTTTTGTCTCGTAGGTCCACAAGGTATTTTCCAAAAAGTCTTGGCAATCATTGAGATGTTTTTTTAGCAAAATTGAGACGAGCCTTAATGTTCTTTTTGCTTAAAAGTGGTTTGCGCCTTGGATATCTGCCATGCATGCCGTTTTTGCCCAGTCTCTTTCTTATGGTGGAGTCGTGAACACTGACCTTAACTGAGGCAAGTGAGGCCTGCAGTTCTTTAGATGTTGTCCTGGGGTCTGTTGTGGCCTCTCAGATGAGTTTTCTCTGCACTCTTTGGGTAATTTTGGTCGGCCGGCCACTCCTGGGAAGGTTCATCACTGTTCCATGTTTTTGCCATTTGTGGATAATTGCTCTCACTGTGGTTCGCTGGAGTCCTAAAGCTTTAGAAATGGCTTTATAACCTTTACCAGACTGATAGATCTCAATTACAGTACTTTTGTTCTCATTTGTTTCTGAATTTCTTTGGATCTTGGCATGATGTCTAGCTTTTGAGGTGCTTTTGGTCTACTTCTCTGTGTCAGATAGCTCCTATTTAAGTGATTTCTTGATTGAAAGAGGTGTGGCAGTAATCAGGCCTGGGGGTGACTACAGAAATTGAACTCAGGTGTGATAAACCACAGTTAAGTTATTTTTTTTAACAAGGGGGCAATCACTTTTTCATACAGGGCCATGTAGATTTGGAGTTTTTTTCCCTCACTAAATAATAAAAACCATCATTTAAAACTGCATTTTGTGTTCAATTATGTTATCTTTGACTAATACTTAACGGTTTTTGATAAGCAGAAACATTTAAGTGTGACAAGCATGCAAAAGAATAAGAAATCAGGAAGGGGGCAAATAGTTTTTCACACCACTGTAGGTGCTACACACTGAGCTGGTGGTCATTTCAGATGCAGCCTTAGTGGTATGCGCTGGCGTTCCCCCAATTACTAGGTTATGCCTAATGATGTTGATCCAGGGATTTTATCTGATTTAGAGATGAGCGTAATGACGTAATTACGATTTCGCGAAATTTCGCGTAATTAGTGTAATTACGATTATGGCCGTAAGTACATAATCGTAATGAAGAAGGTTTTCGCGAAATTTCGCGTAAGCGTAATTTTCGCGTAATTTTCGCATTACAATGGGTATTTGTTCATGCCGTAATTTCGCATTAAACGCTACCGTAATTTCGCGTTAAACCGTAACGCTCCGTATAATATAAAAAAGCAGCCGACTTTAAGGGTTAATAGCAAAGCCCCCTTAAATGCTAAGAGCCTCAAATTTGGAGAATATATTAAGGAGATCAGAAGGAATAAGAGGAAATTTTTTTTTTTCAAAAAGACCTTATAGTTTTTGAGAAAATCGATGTTAAAGTGACTCTGTAACAAAAATTACGTTTTTTCTACCATCCTACAAGTTCCTAAACCTATTCTTATGTGTTCTGGCTTACTGTAGCTCTTTCTACTATAACCATCTCTGTAATAAATCAATGTATCTTTCCCCTGTCAGACTTGTCAGCCTGTGTCTGGAAGGCTGCCAAGTTCTTCAGTGTTGAACTGTTCCTCTATGCACACTCCAGTGTGTGTTTTATTTACATAGAGCTCTCTAAGCATCTTTGTATTTGGGCTCCAAGGAGCCCCATTGGTCCTTAGCAGACCAATGGGGTTCCTTCTGATTTGAAGGAACCCCATTGGTCTGCTAAGGACCAATTGGGCTCCTTGGAGCCCAATTTCAAAGATGCTTAGAGAGCTCTTAGCTATATAGCTCAGAGCTCTGTCGGGTCTGTGCAGCGCAGACGCGTATGCGGCGGCTGAGCGGCGAGTGACGTCGGGTGCGGCGTAGTTACAATGTAACAAAGTTGTTACATTGTAATAACTTTGTTACATTGTAACTGATAGAACATTTCCGAGGCTATTTCGAGGGATCATTTATTTAAAGGGACAGGTAAGTATTAATGGTTAATTAAGAATATTAAAGGACTTTTTTCGTGGTTATGTTTTTTGTTCAATTAACCACTTCAGGATTCGGCGTACGCTTAACTACGCCCCTGAATCCTGAAGTGGATTGCATGGAAACGGCCGCTCGTAAGAGCGGCCGTTCCATGTCAGTTCACGGAGGGTGTCTCCGTTAACACCCTGCGAGCCTCCGATCGTGGCTCGCAGGGTAAATGTAAACACACAGGGAAGATCTTCCCCGGTGTTTACATGTATACGGCGCTGCTGCGCAGCAGCGCCGTGGCGGAGGTCGGCGATCCCCGGCCTCTGATTGGCCGGGGACCGCCGGCACCTGATAGGCTGAAGCCTATCCTATCCGGCGCAGGACGGAATTCCGTCCTGCGCCGCTCACAGGGGGAGGTAGAGGGAGGGAAGGGGAAGGCGGCCAGGAAGCGCTGCGGAGGGGGGCTTTGAAGAGAGCCCCCCCCCCCCGCAAGCGCAAGCAGCCGGCGGCGATCAGACCCCCCCTGCAGGACATCCCCCTAGTGGGGAAAAAAGGGGGGAAGTCTGATCGGCCTGGCTGCTAGCTGATCGGTGCTGCGGGCTGGAGAGCCCACGCAGCACCGATCAGCAAAACCACCCGGTATCCGGAAGTGGTTAAAATACTTTTTCTAAGTGTTTGTGTGTTTATTTACTTTTAACTCTTAAAGGAAATGGGTAAGGGGTACAAGTACCTCTATACTCATTTCTCCTGGGAGGGGGGGTGGTCATCTGGGGGACCCCTTTTTAAAGGGGACTCCCAGATTCCACCATGAACCCCCCCACCAGGAAATCGCGGCCTCCACCTCCACCGCCCATCGGAGGTGGAGAAGAGCCCCTTGTCCTTGGATTGGACAAGGGCTCGGAGGGGGAGGGGAAAGCTTGGCTGACCCTCCCCTTCCGAGACCCCCCAATCCATGGACCATGCGGGCTGGTATAGTCAGGGTGCGGAGCCCCACGCGGCCGGTGCTCCGCATTCTGGCTATCCCAGCCTGCATGGGGGACAAGGGGTTAAAGAGGTCTGGGAGGAGGGACCCCACGTCGTGTTTTTTTTTTATATTTCCCACACTCAGAACGAAGTAAGTAAAACTCTTCCCACTTGGGGGAATCTATGAAAATAATACACTATTGTTACCTGTGCAAAAAAAACTGACATTTTCCTCATTTAAAAGACATTTTTGCTCTTGAAACTTAAAAATCGATTTTCTCAAAAACTATAAGGTCTTTTTGAAAAAAAAAATTTCCTCTTATTCCCACTGATCCCCTTAATATACCCTGGGAATTTGGTGTTCCTAAACTTTAAGCAGGCTTTGCTATTAACCGTTAAAGTCGGCGGGTTTTTAAAACGTATACATTTTTACTTTGAAACTTTAACATCGATTTTCTCAAAAACTATAAGGTCTTTTTGAAAAAAAATGTTTTCCTCTTATTCCTCCTGATCTCCTTAATATATTCTCCAAATTTGAGGCTCTTGGCATTTAAGGGGGCTTTGCTATTAACCCTTAAAGCCGGCGGCTTTTTTACATTATACGGAGCGTTACGGTTTAACGCGAAATTACGGTAGCGTTTAATGCAAAATTACGGCATGAACGAAACGCGAAATTACGCGTTGAAAATTACGCTTACGGTATTTTCAATTACGATTTTAATGGCAATTACGCTACCGTAATTTCGCATCGTAATCGCAAATTTCGCATGCGTAATTATAGTAATGCAAAATTACGAAAATTTCGGCTCAACTCTAATCTGATTGCCATCTGGAGTCGGGAAATAATTTTTCCCTTTTGGGGCTAATTGGACCATGCCTTGTAAGGGTTTTTTCACCTTCCTCTGGATCAACAGGGATATGTGAGGGAGCAGGCTGGAGTTGTACTTTGTACTGGTTGAACTCGATGGATGTATGTCTTTTTTTAACCAAAATAACTATGTAACTATGTAACTATTGCCAGCTTGTTCTGCCTGTGCTGCATCCTTTCCGCCTTCTGTTGAGTTGGTAACAGGTCCGCCACTTTGTGCCTGTACCGAGGGTCTAGTAGCGTGGCCACCCAGTACAGGTCATTCCCCTTGAGTTTTTTGATACGGGGGTCCCTCAACAGGCTGGACAACATGAAAGAGGCCATCTGCACAAAGTTGGATCCAGACGTACTCTCCATCTTCTCTTGCTCTTCCTGAGTGACGTCATGCAAGTCCACTTCCTCCCCCCAGCCTCTAACAATACCACGGGAACGTAGAGCAGCAGAAGCCCCCTGCGACGGCTGTTGCGGTTGTTCTTCTGCCGCCGCCTCTTCCTCCTCCACAGAAACACCTTCCTCATCCGAGTCTGACTCCTCTCCTTCCCCACACGACTCCTCCTCTTCCTCCTCCTCCCCCCTCTGTGCTGCCGCAGGTGTCAAGGAAACATCTGGTTCGGATGAAAATCGCTCCCACGACTCCTCCTGCCGTAACTGATCCTGTTCACGCTCCTCCAAAGCTTTGTTCACCACTCTACGCACGGCACGCTCCAGGAAGTAAGTGTAGGGGATCAAGTCGCTGATGGTGCCTTCAGCGCGACTCACTAGGTTGGTCACCTGCTCAAACGGCTGCATGGTCCTTCATGCATTTCGCATCAGTGTCCAGTTGTTGGGCCACAACATCCCCATCTTCCCAGATTGTGTCCTTCTACTGTAATTATACAGGTACTGGGTGACGGCTTTCTCCTCGTCAAGCAGGTGAGAGAACATGAGCAGGGTGGAATTCCAGTGAGTCGGGCTATCGCAAATGAGGCATCTCACCGGCAAGTTTTTTCTCCACTGAATGTCCGCAAAGCGTGCCATGGCCGTGTAAGACCGCCTGAAAATGCCCACACAACTTCCTGGCCTGCTTCAGGACGTCCTCTAAGCCTTGGTACTTTGAGACAAATCTTTGCACGACCAGATTCAGCACATGTGCCATGCAGGGTACATGTGTCAGTTTTCCCAAATTCAAAGCGGAAAGGAGATTGCTGCCGTTGTCACACACCACATTGCCGATCTCCAGCTGGTGCAGGGTCAGCCATTGCTCCACCTCTTTGTTAAGAGCAGCCAGGAGAGCTGGTCCAGTGTGACTCTCCGCTTTGAGGCAAGACATGTCTAAAATGGCGTGACACCGTCGTACCTCGCATGCAGCGTAGGCTCTGGGGAGATGGGACTGTGTAGCTGGAGAGGAGGAGATGGCAGCACCGCTAGAGTTCAACTACCACTCAGCCAAGGAGGAGGAGGAGGAGGATGACAGCGAAGAGGATGTAGCAGGAGGAGAAGGAGAGGAGGTGGCAGGAGGCCTGCCTGCAAGCCGTGGAGGTGTCACAAGTTGGTCCGCTGCGCAGCCACGTACTCCCTGCTTGCCATCGGTCACCAGGTTGACCCAATGGGCTGTGTACGTAATGTAGCAGCCCTGCCCATGCTTGGCAGACCAGGCATCCATGGTCAGGTGGACCCTTGACCCAACGCTCTTCGCAAGAGATGACACCACTTGCCTCTCAACTGCACGGTACAGTTTGGGTATGGCCTTTTGTGAAAAATAATTTCGGCCTGGTATCTTCCACTGCGGTGTCCCAATGGCCACAAATTTACGGAAAGCCTCTGACTCCACCAGCTTGTATGGTAATAGCTGGCGAGGTAATAGTTCCGCCACGCCAGCTGTCAGACGCCAGGCAAGAGGGTGACTGGCAGAAATGGGCTTCTGCCACTCAAAGACTTCCTTCACGGACACCTGGCTACTGCTGTGGGCAGAGGAGCAGGAACCGCACAAGGGCAGAGGCGGTATGGAGGAGGGTGGCTGTGAAGGTGCAAGGGAGAAAGCGGTTGAAGATGCTGCACCTGAAGGAGGAAGAGGAGAAGGAGGGTGGCTTGTCTTTTGGGTGCTGCTTTTCCTCAGGTGTTCTTCCCATAGCTGTGTAACGAACGGTGAAGCACAGAGAGGATCTGATTACCGGTGATCTGCAGTATCACTGGGAATACAGATATATACCAGATTATAAGTGATCTGCAGTCTCACCGATAATCCGATATACTAGCTAACCTCTGTTCACCTGAGTAGAGTGTAGTGTTTGGTGTAACAGTAACACTTTGAGGACTAGGCCTCAGTGCAGCAAGGAGTACTGCACAGATTCCTTCTGCAGACCTGAGCTCTCCAAGACGGGAGGAGTCAGACTGACAGTAGGAAGGATGTCTGGAAGTGACCCTCAGGAGGAAAGGTCGCTAACAGAGCGAGGAACCGCCTCTAACGGTAAGGTCGGTTCTCGAGGTCGGAAAAGCCAGGTCGTACACACACGGACAGATAAAGTACAAGATCAGGAGGCAAAGGCGGAGTCTAAGTACAGGCAGGGTTCAGTAACGGGGTATCAGAAATATCGAGGTACAGAATCAGGAGGCTGAGGCGGAGTCTAGAAACGAGCCGGGGTTCGGCAACAGGGTATCAGAAATATCAAGGTACAAGATCAGAGTTCAGAAGGGTAGTCAAGGCAGGCAAAAGTCATAACAAATAATCACAATCAAACTAGTACTTTAAAGGGAAGGTTCAGGGAACTCTTGAAAAAAATAAAAATCCCTATCCACTTACCTGGGGCTTCCTCCAGCCCGTGGCAGGCAGGAGGTGCCCTCGCCGCCGCTCCAGAGGCTTCCGGTCGTCTTCGGTGGCCGACCCGACCTGGCCAGGCCGGCTGCCAGGTCGGGCTCTTCTGCGCTCCATGGCCGGGCTCTTCTGCGTCCCACGCGGGCGCGCTGACGTCATCGGACGTCCTCCGGGCTGTACTGCGCAGGCGCAGAACTACTGCGCCTGCGCAGTACAGCCCGGAGGACGTCCGATGACGTCAGCGCGCCGGCGTGGGACGCAGAAGAGCCCGGCCATGGAGCGCAGAAGAGCCCGGCCTGGCCAGGTCGGGTCGGCCACCGAAGACGACCGGAAGCCTCTGGAGCGGCGGCGAGGGCACCTCCTGCCTGCCACGGGCTGGAGGAAGCCCCAGGTAAGTGGATAGGGATTTTTATTTTTTTCAAGAGTTCCCTGAACCTTCCCTTTAAGCTATCAACAAAATCTAGCTAAGTGTAGGATTACAGCTCCAGCTGGTCCCGGCACACTTGCGGATCTGACTACGGATCTGGGTGCTTCCACATATGTGATCGCACGCCAGACAAAGAGCAAGTGAACAACCAGCAGTATATATACTCTAGGACCTTTCCAGGACCTCCCTAATTGCTGGTCCAATGAGAGCAGTGGAATTTGTCAGCTGACCCAGCTGGTCAGCCGACACCCTTCTAACTGCTATTTAAACTCTGCCTCTGTGCTCGCGCGTGTGTAAGTCTGAATCTTGGTGGACTATCAGTCCCAGCCACACCAGTACTGTCTTGCAATGTATCCAGTGAACTGAGTGCGGGAGCCGCCTCCGATGCAGATTACGCCGCTCTGCCTAAGCGGCATGCGGCGTTTTTTCCGCGTTGTGACGCCATGCTGGACGCGGAAACAGCCGCCTCGCCTTGAGAGACAGCGGCTTTTCCGCGTTTCATCACAAGCTGTTTGTGCCTTTTCTCCAGGTGCCTTCGTAAGGCACTTGTTCCTACGTGAGTGTTGGCCTTTCCACGGCTCAATTTTTGGAGGCAGAGAGAACAGATGGCTTTGCTCCGATGTGAGACACACACGTTAAAAAATTTCCAAACCACTGAACCCCCCTGGGGTGATGGTACTATGGTGGCATCAGCAGCTGTCCTTGAAGGGCATGTTGGCTGCCTGTCCATAGCTGGCGATACATGGCGCTGGACACTGCCCCCAGCTGTTTCTGAGGACGAGCTCCCTCTGCTTCTTTCATGGACTCTTCTCCTCCTACTCCTCTCTGGCTCCCCCTCTGAACTGGCCCCCTGGTCATCTCCTCTATTGGGAACATACGTGGCATCCGTATAATTTTCATCATAATCCTCCTGCCCAGCTTAGCTTTCCTCAGACACCTCCACAACTGCACCAACATCAGGTGCTTCATCATCCCCCTCCTCACACGTTACGTCCATACTATCGCCACCTAACTCAGACGTATGAGGTGGGGTAACTTGCTTAGCGCCTTCATCTTGTTGTAGCAGTATTGGCTGTGAATCAGTGATTTCCACACCAAATAACTCCTGCGAAGTGTCAAATGCAGCTGATGTGGTGCTTGTTGTAGCGCTGGTGGCTGCGGGAGATGAGGTGTTCTGTATTAAATACTCAAGTACATCCTCACAATTTTGGGAAGTGATGGCACGTGCCTTCTTCTGAGCACTGCACTTTGAGCCAGGTCCGAACGAAATCACAGCAACACCACATCGCACGGACCTGCCGGTGCCAGGTGGCCTTCCACTGGGTCTGCCTCTACCTCTTCCTCTACCTGGTTTGTCCATTTTGTCCATCTCGGGGGGATGCTAGGTATATGCAGTGAGGTGGGTTCACTGAACACAAAAGGTAGTTATATGTAGTGAGGTGAGTTCACTGAACACAAAGGTAGTTATATGCAGTGAGGTGAGTTCACTGAACACAAAAGGTAGTTATATGCAGTGAGGTGCGTTCACTGAACACAAAAGGTAGTTATATGCAGTGAGGTGAGTTCACTGAACACAAAAGGTAGTTATATGCAGTGAGGTGCGTTCACTGAACACAAAAGGTAGTTATATGCAGTGAGGTGAGCTCACTGAACACAAAAGGTAGTTATATGCACTGAGGTGAGTTCACTCAACACAAAAAAGTAGTTATATGCAGAGAGGTGAGTTCACTCAACACAAAGGTAGTTATATGCAGTGAGGTGAGTTCACTGAACACAAAAGGTAGTTCTATGCACAGAGGTGAGTTCACTCAACACAAAGGTAGTTATGTGCAGTGAAGTGAGTTCACTCAACACAACAGCTAGTTATATGCAGTGAGGTGAGTTCACTCAACACAAAGGTAGTTATATGCAGTGAGGTGAGTTCGCTGAACACAAAAGGTAGTTATATGCAGTGAGGTGGGTTCACTGAACACAAAAGGTAGTTATATGCAGTGAGGTGAGTTCACCCATCACAACAGCTAGTTATATGCAGTGAGGTGGGTTCACTGAACACAAAAGGTAGTTATATGCAGTGAGGTGAGTTCACTGAACACAAAGGTAGTTATGTGCAGTGAAGTGAGTTCACTCAACACAACAGCTAGTTATATGCAGTGAGGTGAGTTCACTCAACACAAAAAGTAGTTATATGCAGTGAGGTGGGTTCACTGAACACAAAAGGTAGTTATATGCACTGAGGTGAGTTCACTCAACACAAAGGTAGTTATATGCAAAGAGGTGAGTTCATTCAACACAAAGGTAGTTATATGCAGTGAGGTGAGTTCACTCAACACAACAGCTAGTTATATGCAGTGAGGTGAGTTTGCTGAAAACAAAAGGTAGTTATATGCACTGAGGTGAGTTCACTTAACACAAAAGGTAGTTATATGCAGTGAGGTGGGTTCACTCAACACAAAAGGTAGTTATATGCAGTGAGGTGGGTTCACCAGGGCCGGATTTACAGCTCAGGAGCCTATAGGCACTCAAGCTCTGGTGCCCTAAACCCCACCCCTTAACACAAACCACACCCCCTCAAACCACACCCCTTTTTCTTATTAAATAAAACCCCACAAGGTAATGTAGAAAGTAGGCGGGGTGGTTAGTGTTAGGAATAATTGGGGGTTAGGGCACACAGATACACACAGACATCAGGACACAGGGGGCTCACACACACACAAACATCAGGACGCAGGGGGCTCACACACACAGATACACACACAGACATCAGGACGCAGGGGGCTCACACACACAGATACACACACAGACATCAGGACGCAGGGGGCTTACACACACAGATACACACACAGACATCAGGACGCAGGGGGCTCACACACACAGATACACACACAGGACGCAGGGGGCTCACACACACAGATACACACACAGACCGCAGGGGGCTCACACACACAGATACACACACAGACATCAGGACGCAGGGGGCTCACACACACAGATACACACACAGACATCAGGACGCAGGGGGCTCACACACACAGATACACACACAGACATCAGGACGCAGGGGGCTCACACACACAGATACACACACAGACATCAGGATGCAGGGGGCTCACACACACAGACACACACACAGACATCAGGACGCAGGGGGCTCAAACACACAGATACACACACAGACATCAGGACGCAGGGGGCTCACACACACAGATACACACACAGACATCAGGACGCAGGGGGCTCACACACACAGATACACACACAGACATCAGGACGCAGGGGGCTCACACACACAGATACACACACAGACATCAGGACGCAGGGGGCTCACACACACAGATACACACACAGACATCAGGACGCAGGGGGCTCACACACACAGATACACACACAGACATCAGGACGCAGGGGGCTCACACACACAGATACACACACAGACATCAGGACGCAGGGGGCTCACACACACAGATACACACACAGACATCAGGACGCAGGGGGCTCACACACACAGATACACACACAGACATGAGGACGCAGTGGGCTCACACACACAGACATCAGGATGCAGGGGGCTCACACACACAGATACACACACAGACATCAGGACGCAGGGGGCTCACACACACAGATACACACACAGACATCAGGACGCAGGGGGCTCACACACACAGATACACACACAGACCGCAGGGGGCTCACACACACAGATACACACACAGACCGCAGGGGGCTCACACACACAGATACACACACAGACCGCAGGGGGCTCACACACACAGATACACACACAGACCGCAGGGGGCTCACACACACAGATACACACACAGACCGCAGGGGGCTCACACACACAGATACACACACAGACCGTAGGGGGCTCACACACACAGATACACACACAGACCGCAGGGGGCTCACACACACAGATACACACACAGACATCAGGACGCAGGGGGCTCACACACACAGATACACACACAGACATCAGGACGCAGGGGGCTCACACACACAGATACACACACAGACATCAGGACGCAGGGGGCTCACACACACAGATACACACACAGTCATCAGGATGCAGGGGGCTCACACACACAGATACATACACAGACATCAGGATGCAGGGGGCTCACACACACAGATACACACACAGACATCAGGATGCAGGGGGCGCGCACACACACACACACACACACACACACACACACACACACACACACACACACACACACACACACACACACACTTAGAGCAGAGAGGCAGAGAAGAAACATGAAGCTGCGGGGGATGGGCTCCAGCAGCAGGAGGCTAGTGAACCACTGCTACACTTGTCTGGAGATCAGAGAGAGAGAGACACATTACCATGCCAAAGAAACACAGGAAGAGAGAGAGGGAGAGTGTAAAGGAAGCATTCACCTCAACTCCCAAAAGTCTTAGGACTTACTGTCCTCCACTGTCTTGTGTTCCTGGCTGGCATCCCATGCAGCATAGCAGCACACACACACACACACACACACACACACACACACACACACGCCTTCTTAGCGCCTTCATGTTGTTGTAGCAATAATGGCTGTGCATCCGTTATTAATTCCCTACTAAATAAGTCCTGCGAACTGTCACATCGAGTGGATGTGGTGCTTGTAGTAGTAGCGCTGGTGGCTGCGGAAGATGAGGTGTTCTGTGTTAAATAGTCAAGTACATCCTGACAATCTTGGGAGTTGATGGCACGTGCCTTCTTCTGAGCACTGTACTTTAGTCTACGGCCATGCGACATCACGTCACCACGTCCTCAAACAGACCTGCCGAGTGGCCTGCCTGTTGTTTTGTCCATATTGGGGGGGATGAAGTGAAAGGTATGCACTGACTTGACTAATACAATGTGCAGTCACACAGGTGCAGTAAAAGGTATGCTGTGACTGCTGTTATAACAATGTGCAGCTGGCACACAGGTGCAGTAAACGGTACGCAGTGCAGTGACTGCTGGTACAACAATGTGCAGTCATGCAGGTGCAGTGAAAATGGATGCACTGACTGCTGGTATATATAATAATTAGAGATGTCGCGAACCTCCGATTTTCGGTTCGCGAACCCTGTTCGCGAACTTCCACGGAAGGTTCGGTTCGCGTAAAAGTTTGCGAACCGCAATAGACTTCAATGGGGAGGAGAACTTTGAAAAATAGAAAAAATTATGCTGGCCAGAAAAGTGATGGAAAACATGTTTCAAGGGGTCTAACACCTGGAGGGGGCATGGATGAGTGGGATAGACACCAAAAGCCCTGGGGAAAAATCTGGATTTGACGCAAAGCAGCGTTTTAAGGGCAGAAATCACATTGAATGCTAAATTGCAGGCCTAAAGTGCTTTTAAACATCTTGCATGTGTATACATCAATCAGGGAGTGTAATTAGAGTTCTGCTTCACACTAACACACCAAACTCACTGTGTAACACACCGCAAACAGCAGGCCATGGCCCAGGGCACCAGATAAACAAGGGGCGGCCTGCAGACAGTGGGCATTATTTGCAGGGCATTATTTGCAAGTGTCCAAACAAATGAAAGGGGTCAGGATATTAGTACTATTAGTATTAGCACTATTAGTACCAGCTGGCATCTGCCTGTGCAGTGCTACAGGCAGCTGCAGTCCGTTAATTAAATGTTTGTGAGCAGTGTGTGACTAGCAAAAAGCCAGACCTTGTCCAATGACATAGCAGCAGCTGCAGGCAGTTACAGAAGGCCGGGTCTCACGCACTTGGTGTGGGGGATGAAAGGACCAGGGGCAGCACCAGCAAATAGTACAGAATACAGAAGGCAGCCTCTCACAGTACCCATTCCTTAATTATTGATTGGCCAGCACTGTTACCCTGAAAACAGCAGTGGGTACAGGACTCACTTTTACGTGTTGCTGACCCCACCCAATGTCCAATTGTGAACCACTTTTGACAATGTGTGTGTGTGGTGGACGGCTCCCACCACGCCCATTACCTGTAGATCGCTTGACTGACCAGTTCCCCGTGTGACGTGATCGATTCACTTCACGTTGCCATGGAGACCTCGGTACTAGCCACAATAGTGGACAACAGCGGCCCAAAATTTTTCGTGTGTGTGTGTGTGGAGAGAGGTGGTAGGATACGGTTTCGGTTGGGGCGGCTGGTAATAGTCGGCCTTGGGCGGTAAGAAGTACAAATCCGGCCCTGACGGACGTGCTGGACTGGTGCGCACCATGGCCAGAGTGCAGGCCATGGCAGTTTTCCAGCCTATATGATCGCCGGGCTGTGGTAGCTCAATGATAGAACAACAGTGACTGTCCAGCTGATCGAATTTGGTCTGTCTACAATGAAGCAATGACCTTATTCTTGTATGTAGGCAGGCATAGGTAGGAGTCCCAGTATAGGTAGGTAGGTATAAGTAGGAGTCCCAGCATAGGTAGGTAGGCATAGGTAGGTGCCTCAGTAGTTAGCTAGGCATAGGTAGGAGACCCAGTATAGGTAGGTAGGCATAGGTAGGTGTCCCAGTAGTTAGCTAGGCATAGGTAGGAGTCCCAGTATAGGTAGGTAGGCATAAGTAGGAGTCCCAGTATAGGTAGGTAGGCATAGGTAGGTGCCTCAGTAGTTAGCTAGGCATAGGTAGGAGTCCCAGTATAGGTAGGTAGGCATAGGTAGGTGCCTCAGTAGTTAGCTAGGCATAGGTAGGAGTCCCAGTATAGGTAGGTAGGCATAGGTAGGAGACCCAGTATAGGTAGGTAGGCATAGGTAGGTGTCCCAGTAGTTAGCTAGGCATAGGTAGGAGTCCCAGTATAGGTAGGTAGGCATAGGTAGGTCTCCTAGTAAAGGTAAGTAGGTAGGTGTCCCCGTATAGGTAAGTAGGTGCCCCAGTAGTTAGGTAGGCATATGTCGGTGTCCCAGTATAGATAGTTAAGCAGGGCCTGGCTGGCTCAGTAATAACAATTACCAAGGTCCAGCTGCAACAGATAGGGCTGTATAATGTAAGTGTCAGTGAGTAGAGTTGGGCCGAACCTCCGATTTTAGGTTTGCGAACTTTCGCGGAACGTTCGGTTCACGTTAAAGTTCGCGAACCGCAATAGACTTCAATGGGGATGCGAACTTTGAAAAAAAAAAAAATTATGCTGGCCACAAAAGTGATGGAAAAGATGTTTCAAGGGGTATAACACCTGGAGGAGGGCATGGCGGAGTGGGATACACGCCAAAAGTCCCCGGGAAAAATCTGGATTTGACGCAAAGCAGCGTTTTAAGGGCAGAAATCACATTGAATGCTAAATGACAGGCCTAAAGTGCTTTAAAACATCTTGCATGTGTATACATCAATCAGGTAGTGTAATTAAGGTACTGCTTCACACTGACACACCAAACTCACCGTGTAACGCACCGCAAACAGCTGTTTGTGTAGTGACGGTCATGCTGGACTGGTGCGCACCATGGCGAGAGTGCAGGTTTTGGTGGCTTTACAGCCCATATGGTCGCCTGGCTGATGTAGCTGAATGACAGAACAGTGACTGTCCAGCTGATCAAATTTGGACTGACCACAATGAAGCAACGACCTTATTATCTTTTGTGTGCCCCCCGAGACACTCATCTAGGCGCCGGTCATTGCTTCATTGTGATACGCAAGCCCCTTCACCACGGCAAGGTAATGATCACGAAGGGGAATGGGCGCATGTACATGCCTTTTCTTTTGTTGTTGCAGCTGCCCGCAATGCAGCCAGAAAAATTAGGCAGTCATGTACACGCACCAGAAAAATTATTACAGCGGCCGCTGCTAGCAGCGGCCTAAAAAATTCAGCAATCCGCCTGGAGTCCCGGACCCTGTTGGTGGTGGCGGAGAAGGTAGTCAAGCGGCCTGCAGGCAGACATGCTGTGTGGCGGGACTGGGAGCGACTTAGTCTTCTTGGGGCAGGCCAGGCAGCCAGTCACACGGCGTGCAGGCAGAGATGCTGTGTGTTGGGGCGAGCAGCAGCCCTCCGGGATCCATGCCTCATTCATTTTGATAAAGGTGAGGTACTTAACACTTTTGTGACTTAGGCGACTTCTCTTCTCAGTGACAATGCCTCCAGCTGCGCTGAAGGTCCTTTCTGACAGGACGCTTGCGGCAGGGCAGGAGAGAAGTTGGATGGCAAATTGGGACAGCTCTGGCCACAGGTCAAGCCTGCGCACCCAGTAGTTCAAGGGTTCCTCATCGCTGTTCACAGCAGTGTTTACATCCACACTTAAGGTCAGGTAGTCGGCTACCTGCCGTTCCAGGCGTTGGTGGAGGGTGGATCCGGATGGGCTACGGCGAGGCGTTGGACTAAAGAACGTCCGCATGTCCGACATCACCATGAGATCGCTGGAGCGTCCTGTCTTTGACTGCGTGGACACGGGAGGAGGATTAGTGGCAGTGGTACCTTGCTGGCGTTCTGCTGTCACATCACCCTTAAAGGCATTGTAAAGCATAGTTGACAGCTGGTTCTGCATGTGCTGCATCCTTTCCACCTTCAGGTGAGTTGGTAACAGGTCCGCCACTTTGTGCCTGTACCGAGGGTCTAGTAGTGTGGCCACCCAGTACAGCTCATTCCCCTTGAGGTTTTTTATACGGGGGTCCCTCAACAGGCAGGACAGCATAAAAGACGACATCTGCACAAAGTCGGATCCAGTACCCTCCATCTCCTCTTGCTCTTCCTCAGTGACGTCACGTAAGTCAACCTCCTCCCCCCAGCCGCGAACAATACCACGGGAAGGTTGAGCAGCACAAGCCCCCTGCGACGCCTGCTGCGGGTGTTCTCCTGCCGCCATCCCCTCCTCCTCCTCCTCCCCCAAAGAAACACCTTGCTCATCATCCTCTGAGTCTGACTCATCTTCTGCACACGACTTCTCTTCTTCCTCCTCCTCCCCCCTCTGTGCTGCCGCAGGTGTTGAGGAAACAGCTGGGTCTGATGAAAATTTGTCCCATGCCTGTTCCTGCCGTAACGGTTCCTGGTCACGCTCATTCGCAGCTTCATCCGCCACTCTACGCACAGCACGCTCCAAGAAGTAAGCGTAGGGAATTAAGTCGCTGATGGTGCCCTCACTGCGGCTCACCAGGTTGGTCACCTCCTCAAACGGCCGAATGAGCCTGCATGCATTTTTCATCAGTGTCCAGTTGTCGGGCCAGAACATCCCCATCTTCCCAGACTGTTTCATTCTACTGTAGTTGTAGAGGTACTGGGTGACGGCTTTCTTCTGTTCTAGCAGTCGGGAGAACATGAGCAGGGTCGAATTCCAGCGAGTCGGGCTATCACAAATGAGGCGTCTCACCGGCATGTTGTTTTTCCGCTGAATTTCCGCAAAGCGTGCCATGGCTGTGTAAGACCGCCTCAAATGCCCACAGAACTTCCTGGCCTGCTTCAGGACATCCGCTAAGCCAGGGTACTTTGCCACAAATCTTTGAACAACTAGATTCATGACATGTGCCATGCAGGGTATGTGTGTCAGCTTCCCCATATGCAAAGCGGCAAGCAGATTGCTGCCATTGTCGCACACCACGTTGCCTATCTCCAGGTGGTGCGGGGTCAGCCACTCATCCACCTGTTTCTTAAGAGCAGCCAGGAGAGCTGCTCCAGTGTGACTCTCCGCTTTGAGACAAGACATGTCTAAGATGGCGTGACACCGTCGTACCTGGCATGCAGCATAGGCCCTGCGGAGCTGGGGCTGTGTAGCTGGAGAGGAGAACTGCCACTCAGCCAAGGAAGAGGAGGACAGCGAAGAGCATGAAGCAGGAGGAGAGGAGGTGGCAGGAGGCCTGCCTGCAAGCCGTGGAGGTGTCACAATTTGGTCCGCTGCACCCTGCTTGCCATCGTTCACCACCAGGTTGACCCAATGGGCTGTGTACGTAATGTAGCGGCCCTGCCCGTGCTTGGCAGACCAGGCATCTGTGGTCAGGTGTACCCTTGACCCAACGCTCTTCGCAAGAGATGACACCACTTGCCTCTCAACTTCACGGTGCAGTTGGGGTATGGCCTTTCTCGAAAAATAAGTGCGGCCTGGCATCTTCCACTGCGGTGTTCCGATGGCCACAAATTTACGGAAGGCCTCAGAGTCCACCAGCCGGTATGGTAACAGCTGGCGAGCTAACAGTTCCGCCACGCCAGCTGTCAGGGCAAGGGGGTGCCTGGCGAAATTGGCTTCTTCCGCTCAAACATTTCCTTCACGGACACCTGACTGCTGCTGTGGGCAGAGGAGCAGGAACCGCTCAAGGGCAGAGGCGGAGTGGAGGAGGGTGCCTGTGAAGGTGGAAGGGAGAAAGCGGCAGAAGCAGATGATGCACCTGAAGGAGGAAGAGGAGAAGGAGGGTGACTTTTCTTTTGTGTGGTGCTCCTGCTTTTGCTCAGGTGGCCATCCCATTGCTGTTTGTGCCTTTTCTCCAGGTGCCTTCGTAAGGCACTTGTCCCTACGTGAGTGTTGGCCTTTCCACGGCTCAATTTTTGTTGGCAGAGCGAACAGATGGCTTTGGTCCGATCTGAGGCACACACATTAAAAAATTTCCACACTGCTGAGCCACCCTGGGATGTGGGCACTATGGGGACCTCAGCAGCTGATGCTGAAGGGCAAGTTGGCTGGCTGTACATAGGTGCCGGACACTGCCACCAGCTGTTTCTGACGAAGAGCTGCCCCAGCTTCTTTCAGCAACTTCTCTCCTCCTACTACTCTCTGACTCCCCCTCTGAACTGTCCCCCTCTTCATCTCCTCTATTGGGAACATACAGAGGATCCCTATCATCGTCATCATCGTAATCATCCTGCCCAGCTTCGCTTGCCTCAGACAAATCCAAACATGCACCATCAGTAGGTCCTTCATCCTCCTTACACGTTACATCCATAGTGTTGCCGCGTAACTCAGACATATGAGCTGGTGAAAATTCATCTGGCTGTAACAACAATGTCTGTGCATCAGTGATTTCAACACTAAATAATTTTTGCGAAGTGTCAAATGCAGCGGAAGTGGTGCTAGTAGTAGCGCTGGTGGCTGAGCAAGATGAGGTGTTCTGTGTCGCTAAATACTCAACCACGTCCTGACAATCTTGGGAGGTGATGGGACGTGCCTTCTTCCGAGCACTGTACTGTGGGCCAGGTCCACACGAAATTACATTTACACAACCTCGCGCAGACCTGCCGGGTGACCTTCCTCTGGCTCTGGCACTACCTCTTCCTCTACCTGTTTTGTCTATATCGGGTATGCACAGAGTGGTATATCACACTGCGTGCACTCACGTAGGTAGGTGGGTTCACTTAACTGCACAGGTATGCGCACTGATGCGGTGGGTTCACTGAACAGAACAGGTATACAGTGGCGGGTTCACAGAACAGGTATGCAGTGGCAGGTTCACTGAACAGAACAGGTATGCAGTGGCGGGTTCACTGAACAGTACAGATATACAGTGGCGGGTTCACTGAACACAACAGGTATGCAGTGGCGGGTTCACTGAACAGAACAGGTATACAGTAGCGGGTCCACTGAACAGAACAGGTATACAGTGGCGGGTTCACTGAACAGAACAGGTATACAGTAACGGGTCCACTGAACAGAACAGGTATGCAGTGGCGGGTTCACTGAACACAACAGGTATGCAGTGGCGGGTTCACTGAACAGGTACACAGTGGCGGGTTCACTGAACAGAACAGGTATACAGTGGCAGGTTCACTGAACACAACAGGTATGCAGTGGCGGGTTCACTGAACAGAACAGGTATACAGTGGCGGGTTCACTGAACACAACAGGTATGCAGTGGCGGGTTCACTGAACTGGTATACAGTGGCGGGTTCACTGAACAGAACAGGCATACAGTGGCAGGTTCACTGAACAGAACAGGTGTACAGTAGCGGGTCCACTGAACAGAACAGGTATGCAGTGGCGGGTTCACTGAACAGTACAGGTATACAGTGGCGGGTTCACTGAACAGAACAGGTATACAGTAGCGGGTCCACTGAACAGAACAGGTATGCAGTGGCGGGTTCACTGAACAGAACAGGTATACAGTAGTGGGTCCACTGAACAGAACAGGTATGCAGTGGCGGGTTCACTGAACAGTACAGGTATACAGTGGTGGGTTCACAGAACAGGTATGCAGTGGCAGGTTCACTGAACAGAACAGGTATGCAGTGGCGGGTTCACTGAACAGGTATACAGTGGCGGGTTCACTGAACAGAACAGGTATACAGTGGCGGGTCCACTGAACAGAACAGGTATGCAGTGGCGGGTTCACAGAACAGGTATGCAGTGGCAGGTTCACTGAACAGGTATGCAGTGGTGGGTTCACTGAACAGGTATGCAGTGGTGGGTTCACTGAACAGGTATGCAGTGGTGGGTTCACTGAACAGGTATGCAGTGGTGGGTTCACAGTACAGGTATGCAGTGGTGGGTTCACAGTACAGGTATGCAGTGGTGGGTTCACAGAACAGGTATGCAGTGGTGGGTTCACTGAACAGGTATGCAGTGGTGGGTTCACAGTACAGGTATGCAGTGGTGGGTTCACAGAACAGGTACGCAGCCAGGAACAAGCTAAGCCTAACTAATCTTTCCCTATGAGAGACAGTCTGCAGCAGCTCGTCCTACTCTCACTAATGCAGGCACACGAGTGACCGTAATGGCCGCCGCTGCCTGCCTTATATAAGGGGGGTGGGGCTCCAGGGGCTAGTGTAGCCTAATTGGCTACTCTGGGCCTGCTGACTGTGATGTAGAGGGTCAAAGTTGACCCTCCATGGTGCATTATGGGGCGAACCGAACTTCCGCAAACGTTCGCCTGCGGGACGCGAACGTGAACCACGGAAGTTTGCATGGAACCGTTCGCAGGCGAACCGTTCGGCCCAACTCTAGTCATCATCATCCTCCAGCAGCACATCAATGTCTTCCCAACCCCGGACAATGTCCTCTTCCTCCTGATCAACCTCTGCCTCTCCTTCGTCCTCTTCCTGGGCCCGAGCATGCTCAGGCACTTCCACATTTGCTTGTGCACTCTGCATTACGGCTTGCTCCCCATGTCCAAGCAGTTTAAAAAGCATTTTGTCAAGCATGAACACAATGGGGAGCACTTGTGATATGTTACAGTGTTCCATGCTGACCAACGTTGTGGCTTGCTCAAAAGGTTGCAAAACGTGGCAAACCTGACCAATTTTTTGCCACTGGTCCCCAGTAATGTAGCAGCGTGTCCGATGGAATCAGGGAGCTCGTCTTGCGAGGCAGTGGGCGGGGCCTAGGATCGTGGTGCGTGTAGCGTCATGACGCGTTTCGGCGCTCTGCGCCTTCATCAGATGACGTCACACGCACAGGGAGGCGGATTTATATCCGCATAGATGCCGTAGTTATGGCAACAGGTAAAAAAAAGGTTTTTTGAACAAACTTTATTGTTCGTATAAAGGGAATGCATGCTGATCAGCCCGCTGTGCCGTTCGGAAATGCGTGTGTTTGAACGTTGACAGCTGGCTCACAGCGCGTGCACCTATAAAATTTATATAAAAAGGAGAAGTATATTGTAGATAATAACATGAAAACACCAGCATTTTGGGTTAAACATAATGAAAATAATAAAATCTTAAGACAACCTCATATATATAGGCAAATATTAAATTCTTAAAACTGCCCATATTATGGAAGGAGATTATATTAAACATGATTACAAAGGTGCATATATAACATCATTAACAGGTATGCATATTAGCTTTAGTGTAAATTCAAATATCATGCAATAATTGATTAAAAACGACAATAAATTAGATTTATAAACTATATTAATAGCTGAAATTACAAATAAAAATTGCAGCTAAAAATTCACAATTATATGAAACCTTGAGCAGAGTCAGGGAAGGAAAATGGGGGGGGGGGGGGGGGGGGCGAGGGTGGTAGGTGAAAGGAGGGGGGGAAAGGAAACAAGGGAGGTTTGCTCTCATAGAATGCATCAACATATGTCTGTCTTGGGATGTGGGATCTCACTACTTGACCCCATCCCATTGGATGGACATCTGGCAAATAGGGATGCATGGATGGATGGGGTTGGGTAAACATTCCTACTATGGACAATATCTATCTCACAGGTACTCACCACCCTCATCTAGTGTCAGAAACTGCTAGGGAAGCTGTGGAGAAAGGTAAAGGCAACCACTTTAATATATATAAGAACTGTAACTCTTCGCAACCAATAGGCACTTTATGAAATAAAAATGCTGTAAGAAATGGAAATACACAAACATCCTATATGTAAGTAGAAATCTCTAGCCCTTCATTGAGACCATTTGGGCTCAATGAATCCATTTTAAAAATCCAATGAGTCTCCCTCTCACAGAGCCTCTTATATCTTTCCCCACGATGAAGACTCTTAGAGATCCCACGGCGCGTGCAACTTTGCCGCAGAGGAGTGTAACGGGTTGCCTACCCGCTGACAAGCGTTTTTATATCTACTATCCTGTAAGTAATCACTTTTTATGCGCAATAAAGTCCCACTTTGGTAACGCACTTAGAGCGCTCCTTTTTTCCAGATATCACATTATACATTCCCTATATGGAGCAGCATTATTTGTGAATTCCTGGTGTGGATTAGAGAATTTCTGGATTTGACTGGTCTGGGTTTCCTGGAGTTGAAAGCGCAAGGAACACACTTTTTTTTGCCCAGTAATGTAGTCCAGTGAAAGAGTTGTGGAGGAAGCAGTCTCAGACAGATATATCCTGACTGCCATTCGCTGCTCCCACAATCTCTCCAACATGTGGAGGGTGGAGTTCCACCTTGTGGGGCAATCTGAAATCAGTCTGTGCTGCAGAAGGTTATGGCGGCGCTGCAGCAATTTCAACAACGCAGAGGCGGTCGCAGAGTGCCGGATGTGGGCTGACACCTTACGTGCTGAGGCCACAGCATCCTTCAACCCTTTAAAGGTTCCTAAGAACTTATTAACGATGAGATTAAACACGTGGGCCAAGCATGGAAGATGGGTGAAGCCACCTAGACGAATAGCGGCTAGCATATTTGAACCATTGTCAGACACGACAATACCTGTCTGAAGTTATCGTGGGGTCAACCACTGCCGGATCTGATCCTCTAAGGCACAAAGGATTTCAGATCCTGTTTGCCTCTTCTCTTCCATCGATACCAGCTGCAGCATTGCTTGGCAGCGATAGTGCTGCATGCCACTGTACGAACAAAACTGCTTGCTGGGAGGCTCATCAACAGCAACCTGGCCTGACATAGAACAGGTGGCGGAGGGGAGTGGAGCAGGCCTCCCCTTGACCCCACGGGGCGGCACCACAAGCTGTCGCTGAGATACTGGCCGAGATCTTGTACCATCCCCAGCACGATGTAGGGTGACCCAATGGGCTGTATATGTTATATACTTGCCCTGCCCATGCCTGCTGCTCCATGCATCTGTTGTAAAATGCACCTTTCCGCCCACTGCGTGGTCCATTGACCGGGCTACACACGCCAACATGTGCTAGTGTAGGGCAGGAATAGCCTTCCTGGAAAAATAATGGCGGCTGGGGATCCGCCATTGTGGCACCACACTGGTTATAAGTCTGCGGAAGGGGGCACTGTCCACAAAATTGTAGGGTAGGAGCTGTTGGGCCAACAGTTTTGCCAGGAGCCCATTATTCTTTACTACAAATTTATCATTTGCAGGGAGCGTACGCTTCCTCTGCAACATTTTGGGAACAGAAGGCTGGCGCTGCAAGGCTAGTGGTTCAGGGGACACAAAATCAGAAGATGAGGTGGATTGGTGCCCTCTTCCAGCCTGGCGTGCAGAGGGAATCGGACAGGATTGCGACTGCGCAGGTTGAATAGGGACAGGCCAAAGGCTGGAAGGAGGAAGGGGTGGGCCTGCTTTTGCTGCTGTTCCAGCCACACTTTTGCCACAATTCTTAACCCACTCAAACGCACGGCTGTGATGGACGCGTAGATGGCTTCTCAGACCTGAAGTGCCTAACCCGCTGCCCTTTTGGCCTCTGCTCACCACTTTGCGGCATATGTCACAGACAACATTGGACTCGTCCTCTGCATGGACTGTAAAGAATTGCCATGCCGGGGATGACCTTTCTACAATCCTGGTCGTTTTTTTTAGAACGTTTAGCAGCATTGGACTGATGGCGGGTACTTGCAACTGAAATCGCAGCTGTAGGGTGCTGGCCAACGGGATGCTCACTTTGGCCATGCTGATTGCGCCTGCTGACACCTAAGCCACGAGATGCCGTCCAGTTAGGATCACCAACCTCATCATCTAAACAATCATCCAGTTCAGCCACAGAACTGGAACTAGGTGTATCTGCTCCCTCCACCTGGCCACCATGCAAATCAGTGGTTGACTGGAATTGTTGACTGGTGTCACAAGCTTGTGATGGTTTTTGACCGGATGACAACAAAATGGGGGCCACTTCTGTCAACACAGCACCCACAATTTCTTGAGATCTTGGACCCAAGGTCTCTTCCAATGCCTCATCCAAACCCTTCTGCAAGTCTATCTCCTCATCATAAAATCTTAAATTTAACTCTGGAGAAGAGCACTGGGAGGAAGCAACCACATTGGCACGACCAGCTGCCGCCGGGGTATGGTCATGAGCCGGGGTCTGGTCATGAGCCGGGATCTGGTCATGAGGAACCTGGCCACTGGAGCTGCTGTCACTAGTGGGAAATTCCTCAGACTGGGTAGAGGGCTCCTTTTCAAAATATTTCAGCACACTCTGCGCTCGTTCCTGAGTAAGAATTTTCCTGCGAGCAAGCAAAGGGAACCCATTTCTCATCAAAGGAGACCTATTTCTGCTGCCACCTTCCGCCTGATCATATGCTTGACGTGATACATCACTCCACCTTCTTTTTGGAGTGGAAGGTGCATCCTGCTGCTTTTGCTCCATTGCCTTTTGTAATAGTTGAAAATAAAATAAAATAACAAGCAAGTATATGTTATAATTTAAGTAGGCCTCAGTTATTTGGACTGAGTTAGTCAAAAAGGCTTGGGGAGCAGACCTGCCCTTTAAGGGGCTTTTCTCTTAGAGAGAAAATCTTCAGTTCTGTCAGAACTAGAACATACCAAGAAGCTGTTCTATGGACAAGGCCACAGGTCTCCCTGACCTTGGCATGTACACCACTAGAACAATAAACATCAGCCATATTTACTAAACACCACATTCTTGTATGTATGTCAAAAGCCGCATTGAATATTAATCGAGTAAGTGTGTATGATGACACCACGAGTGGGTCCACCAATAGTCTGATCTAGGGGATGGCGAAGATGATGTCATATTTAACTCTTTTCTAGTCGGTATTAAAGCCCGAGTGAGCGATGGGAGCTCACTCTGCTTCTTACTTTAACACTATCTCTAAATGCTGACTGGAACCTCTAAGTATTTCATTCTTTTCTGTAATCTGATATAATGTATGCTGTACATAGGTAGTCTAGTGTAACGTAGGTTAGAAAGAAGGTACCTGATTGACTTCAGCAGGAAGTTTAATCAAGAAGCTTGTAACGCAACATGAAGATTGGCGTGGCTAGGATATGATGAACTGTATCTATCTGTATTTCTGTTTCCTGAATAAATAACGTGAGTATTGAAGAAGCCTGAGAAAGTCTATCTCCTGCTTGCTGTGATGAGAGTCAAGTTATCTCACAGTCCGTGAGACGCAACTATAAGAAGTTGCTGGTGCCGGAAAAAGGTGATAACAGTTTATAACAATGGTGCTGATTAAACCCTTCGCTGCATAGTAATACAAGCAGACAGGGGCCAGGGGCCAAAGTTTACAAGATATTCCACAGCAAAACAAGCGGAATAGACGCGGACTGTAAAGCTTATCAAGCTGATAAGCTGGTGTGGGGAGTGTGCGTGAGCCAAGCACACGGGCTGCAATTCGAGGATATCAGCGGCGAAACTCTTGGACGTTACACTGTAACTGAATGTGCACAACAGTTACAAGCCTAAACTTGGGTCGGAAGGAACCCTCCGAGGCTACGGCTGCTCGCAACTGCCGCTGGAGATCGATCCACTGTGGGGGAAGGTGGGAGCCCCCCCCCCCCCAGAAGTTCCGGAGTCCAATCTGAGTTTCGCGGTGGGAAAGTTGTGAGAGCTGGTGAATTGCGAACACTCAGCAGATCAGGCATGTATGATTTACGTTGTTATATGGCGTTATCTGTGTTGTGTTTGGTGTTATAACAATGGAGTTGTTAATGTGTACATTCTGTGTTAATTGCAGTTTGGAGGCTGCGTGCTTCATTTTTTTTTCCTTTTGTTCTTTCCTCCTTCTCTGTTTTTTGTTTTTGTTTTTCTCTCTCCCTGTCCAGAGACTGGGAAGGATGCCAGATGTGTGTGTGTGTGTGGGGGGGGGGGGGGGGGGGGGTCCCCCGCGGCAGAGAGAAGCCAGCAGTGTTTCAGTCTGTTAGTATTGGATGAGGGGGTGAGGGAAGGTAGAGAGGAGAGGAAAGCGAGTGAGAGACAGTGGTAAGCTGGGTTTTTTTTTCTCTCTTTTTTTCAGTGAGCTGGGTAGACAGGAAGGCACAGCCCTTGTCTCTGGGTCGCTGTGAAAGTAAGTTTGTAGCTACAGCTGAGATAATGGGTGAGTTGTTTTTTTGTTTGTCTTTCCTCGGTGCGTTTCCAGTCAGTACTGCTAAAACGTTTCTGAATGTCTGCATATGTGTAATGTTGTTTGGTCAGCTCCGGCTGATAAATGTTCGTCTCAGAAGAAGTTTCTAGCTGGGATGGTAACAGTTAAAGTGGTTTGGAGTTGTATAGCGCGCTCGGGCAGTTCTGAGTTATGTCTGCGATGTAGTGAGAGAGATTTCCACGTCCCTGGGTGATACTAAGATGTATAGTTTTAGAATTGCAGCTGAGATGGGGTTTTTTTCCTTAGGTTTTTGTGAAAATCCAAGAGAGTGTAGGTAGCGGAATGCTGACTATCTGCAATATGTATCGATGCTGGGTGTAACTATGCATAACATGTTTGTTCTGTTTGAGTTTGTTTTTTCTCCTAAGGTTTATAGGATTGAGAGGTTGCTATGGGAGCAGCCATCTTAGCTGGCAGTCCAGGACTCAAAATGGCGGCAGTGGGGAGGGGGAGGGGGAGGGCCCGCCCCCAAGAGTCATGGCTCCCACACGTCATGGCAGGGGGGAGGAGGGGCTGGGGGGATCCACGTCACATCAGGCTGTGCTCGCGGCTCCGGGCAGAGCAGCTGAAAGGAAGGGGGGTAGAAATACAGAGACATTCTACTGAGAATCTCGGATCCCGGAATATTTCCCCATAGCCTGGGTCCAGGGATAGAAATGCCAGAATATGTGCACCAAGCTATTACTGTAAGACTAGCATGGTCACGGATAAGAATTGTTTCCCAGCTAGGTGCAGGGAGACACGGAGCAGCGCAGATCAGGAAAGGGTCTGTACTGAGTTGCTTATGGGATTATTCCTTTAAGTGAGGCACCTTACTGAGTGGTGCAGCATGAGTTCCCAACAGAGAAAAGGGGGGACAGTGCATCAGGGGGGTGCCGGAGTTGGAAAAAAAAAGGGAGTTGACCAATCCAGGTATCCGTCGCCGCTGCTGCAGAGCGGTAACGTTTTTTTTCCAGTTTTTGTCGTGGACAGGTCCAGAGTTTGACTAAGAGGTCTATGCTGGGCTGGGGCTGTTTTTTGTGCGTTTTTTCCATCCACTGATTGGTCAAATATGTTTTTTTCCAGCTTCTATCAAGTGTAGCACAAAGAACAAGAATTGACAGCAGTTCATGGGGCAATTATACAAATGAAAGAATTGCCATTTACAGAGTGACAGTGTATCAGGACAGGTTTGCCATACGACTACCTACCAAGTGGGCATTCAGGGATCTGCATACAGGCATTTGATGCTGGAATGCTTAGCCCTGCACCCTGTGTAGTTTAAGTGCAAAGTGCTCCTTCCTACAGGGAGGCAGCCATTTTTTTGTAGTATGGGGGTAGTAGCACGGCAAACATTGGTCAGAGGGTACAACACACAGAACTTCTAGCAGAGCTGGTATCGCAATGAGGTTCTAGGTAAGTAAATGCGATCATGAGTAAGAGCATTGCAGGCTCACCTGCAAAGCAACAGCAGGTGTGGCATCCGTAATCTGTGCATGCGACGGCCGCGCATGGACAGATAGGGGGGGATGTGGAGGGAGCTTGCAATGAGGTGAGAGCTTCCAAAGGTGAAGTCCACGGGAGAATATTTTACACAGGTAAGTACTTCGGATAGTACTTAGGTAGGGGAGAGAGGTTTAACTCCAATCTACCAAAAAGAGTAAACAGAGTTTATGAGAACCATAAAGCAACGAGATCAATTACGGTATATATTGATCAATTGAAAGTGTACAGAGTACAAGCCGCAGGGTGAATCCCAAATCATTAATAAGAATTGATTTGTTTGTATTTCGATTTCAGGAGTTTGGCAATATGGACTCGAGACAGCTGCAGTGCTGGCAGCAAAGATGGAGATGTCAGTCGGATAAGCGAAAGGTTCCAGATGCCAATCTGAGGTTGGAGAACAGCGAGATTCCTGAAATTGGAAAGAGACTAAAACACGAGATTCCTGAAATTGGAAAGAGACTAAAACACGAGATTCCTGAGATCGGAAAACGACAAAAAAAACTGACTGAGCAAAGCATAATGCAAATTGCTAATGTTTTTCTTTCCCAAGGTGGTGCTTTTATAATGAAGAGTACCGTGCTGATGGTGATCCTAGGTTGCCATTTCGTCCTAGGAGAACGAAGAGAGGACATTCTCATGTATAATAAGGGGTTAATGAGAATGCAAGGCCCAAGCATGTTAATGTTTGGTGACAAAGGTACTAATCCTTTCACACCTCCCTCCGCTTGGCACAGATGGACCCAGCAGGGATGGAGGAAACGAGCACTTGTGCCAGGTGAAAACAAATTTCAGGGCACAAGGTGGGTGACAGGTCTGAAGGGTCAGGTGTGCGGGCAGTGGGAATTGAATGGCAGTGTAAATCTGCTATTGAGTGCCACACTCTCAGAATCGATGCACCGATCCAAAGGTTTGTTAAAAGGTACATTGCAGTACAATGGCTACATGCAAAAGGTGAAGTGTGTGATTCAGGGGTCCCTTGTCTTTTTTATCCAGAGTGAGATGGTTCCAGATTGGAGAGGAACGAGCAGGAGGCGTCAATTCTCCTACCAGAGAGACGCAGGGGACAACATCACACTCTGGAACTACCAACAGAGAGTGCCTCTGAAGCAACTATACACACGTAAAGGCTGGAAAGCCGAGGGGTGGTGGTTCTCGAAACAAGAAGTAAAAATCGAGATCGAGCCACATTTCCAGGTGACAAAGAGGGTGGGGAGAGCGGTCCCGGGGGAGGGAAAGCCAACACAGGGAACCCCATTCACATTACACGGGTCACAACAGGGGACGATATTACACAGTCCATATGCAGCCGCTTATCCTCATGCTAGTTGGGTAAGTGAAGAGGTACTCTTAATTGAAAGATTGCAGAGAGTACAGTCTTCCCAACCTCTGGTACATATTGTGCCTCAGGACATAAGGGGGGAAGAGGTCCAATCAGGACAGTTGGGGACATCTTTTGTCAGGGAGATGCTTAAAGATCCTGTCCAACTGAGATTGGACAAGGGGAGGTATATCGATTTTTCTGGAGAAGGATCTTTTGCATGGAAGCCTCAAGATGTTTGGGTGAACAAATGGAAACGGTGCAACATTCCTTTAGGCACTGCCACTTCCTTAGTTCCCACCTCAACACATGTCTTACACCATGACCTGAGAGGTCAAACTTTTTTGGTGCTAGACGGGGAGGTGAAACGAGTAGAGTTGTCCTCATGCGGGCAATTCTCCCAGAGGTACCTGTGTTTGCCGGGGCAAGTCAAATTTAGTGAAGAAGCCTGCGGGCTCAATAACACAGAATGCGAGGCTACCATTCAAAAGATCCACCCTGAAGCCAAACCGATAGTTCCGGTGGCTGAAGGAAAGGTTGTTTTTTTAGCATCATGTCTACGGACACATTCAAGGTACATTTTCATAATTGTTCCGATAAGGGGGATCTGTCAAGGGGAACATATTGGGTGAGCGGAGATCCCATATGGATCCAGTCATCCAGGTTTGATGACGTTATTTCTCAATTTGTTAAGAGAACTCTAAAGTTCAAAGTTTCACGGGAAGTTCCCCTCCTGAAGGAGAACACGACAGGGGACAAAGGGGAACAGGGTTTGATCCAAGACGACCACACTTTGATACAACGGTTAAACAAACAGTACACTAAGTTAGAGGTAAGATTTCACCATGATCCAGGTGATCTTAACGAGGTAGAACACAAAAATAAGCAGGTGAGTTCCAGTCTGACCTGGTGGAAAAGGTTTCCGGTGATGTTCCAGGGATACTCGGACTGGGCCTCTGCAGGTCAAAAGTTCTTCCTACACCCACTGGTTGTCTGGATGGGAATGACAACTTTAGGCATCATTATCCAGGTGAGGTTGTGTGTTAAAATTACGTAGAACAAATTAACCTGGTCGAGAAATTTATTTCCAACTGTAGCTTGCGCTCATTCCGTATAGCCAGGGGTCAACTTGCTCCTAAAGTATCTTTCCTGGCAAACATCTTTATGGCATTATGGGAGGAGAAGGCCATTGAAAAAGGAGGTGGTAACATTACCCTTTGGAGGCGATATATAGATGACCTGGTGTTCCTATGGCGGGGGGACGCCGGGTCACTTGAGAGCTTTATGCAAGAAATTAATCAGATAGCCCCCAACATCAAACTCACGCTAGAGGCAGACCCCTGTAACATACACTTCTTGGATCTAGATATTATGAAGGTTAATAATAAATTAGCGATGAAATGTTTTTTTAAAAAAACTGACAGAAATGGCTTTATACCCACTTCCAGTTGCCACCATCCAAACTGGATTAAAAGGGTGCCAAAAGGACAATTTACCAGGGTAAGACGGAACTGCACGTCAGTGGTCGATTATCAACAACAGGCCTCTATCCTGGGCAAGAAATTTATTGAGAAAGGATACAGGGAAGAAACAATACATGACATGGCAAAAATGATAGGAGAGATGGATAGACAGCCTATCCTGGAAAACAAAATCTCAGGAGAAATGGAAGGAAGCTTCCAGCTGGCTTTCATTAGTGACTTTTCAAAGCAGCATAGGGCTGTGGAAAAAATTATTAAGAAAAACTGGTCACTATTGCTGAGTGACACACAGCTAAAACGAGTATTACCTGAGCGCCCAAAATTCATATATCGGAGGGCACCGAACTTAAGGGACAGGTTGGTCCCGAGCTGTGTGGACCCCCCAAATGATAAAGGAAATCTAAGTAGGGGGATGAAAGGTTTCTTCTCTTGTAGGGATTGTAAAGCTTGTAAAATGGGAATTATGACTAAAACAAATATATTTACGGCCGAGGATGACGTAAAAGAATACAAGATTGAACAATTGATTACATGTAGCAGCAAGCATGTGGTATATATACTGTGGTGCAGTTGTGGATACAGATACGTGGGAAGAACTACCCGAACCCTACAGGAAAGGGTAGCGGAACACATTTATAAAATCTCAAAAGGATACGAAAACCATAGTGTGCCCAAACACTTTAGAACCGCGCATGGCTGCAATCCGAGGCAACTGAAGGCGTGTGCAATCGAGAAAATACAACCAGGGTGGAGAGGATGCCACAAATTGCGTAAACTTTGTCAAACTGAAACTAAATGGATCTATACATTAAAAACAATGCACCCAGAGGGATTAAACATTGAGTTGGACATAAACTGTTTCCTTACGAACGATTAAAAACCTTTGCATATGTCAGGGAGTGAATATACCTGACTACTGATTGAGCAACGACTATAGGTCTAAGCCTATGGTAGGAATGTCTAATGACAGACAGACTATACTATGTGAGGGATAAGATCTGATACCTCTGTACAAAACTAAGTAACCTGATAACCTACCCTGATGGGAAGAAACTCTTGGGGAAAGATGGAGATTGATTGTGGTTTGGGGGAGTTGTGATAGTGCAGACTAGATGGTCCCATGAATTGTAAGAGACTATAGCATTAAACGCACAGCGGGAATGCTGAATAATATATGAAACAATATGGCATTGGGAAAGGAGAAGTGAGGAACACACAAGGTACTTATAGGAGATCGATCAACATATATGAGGAATGTGCAATTAGCTATACTCATATATACAGTGGAGGAAATAATTATTTGACCCCTCACTGATTTTGTAAGTTTGTGCAATGACAAAGAAATGAAAAGTCTCAGAACAGTATCATTTCAATGGTAGGTTTATTTTAACAGTGGCAGATAGCACATCAAAAGGAAAATCGAAAAATAACCTTAAATAAAAGATAGCAACTGATTTGCATTTCATTGAGTGAAATAAGTTTTTGAACCCCTACCAACCATTAAAGCGGTTTAACACCCAGCATTACAACTTTGCTTTAAAAGATTGCTTACAGCTTACAAACTATTATGCCAGATTTTTTTTTAAGCAGAAATTCACTGAATGGGTTAAACATGACATTTTAGTGTTGGATTCAACTAGGAATCCACATCCGTTCTTATCTTTTAGTTACAAATGTATCTTTATTTGGAATAAAAATAGACCTTTGAAAAGCCTGCCGGGGAAGCCCTCTTTGTTCTCTCAGAGCAGTGTTTGTTTGTTACATTGTAGGTAGATACATTTGTAACTAAACAAGCAAGCACGGAGGAGGATTTCTAGCTAAATGCAGCACTAAAATGTCATGTTTAATCCATTCAGTGAATTTCTGCTAAAAAAAAAATCTCGCATAATAGTTTATAAGCTGTAAGCAATCTTTTAAAGCAAAGTTGAAATGCTGTGTGTTAGACCACTTTAAGGCCTCTTGCACACTGCACGCGATTCCGATTCAGATTCCGCTTTTTAATCAGTTTTTACATCCGATTCAGATTCCGATTTGCAGTGTGCAGGGAGCAAACTGCAAATCAGAATCTGAATCTGATGTAAAAATGATTAAAAAGCGGAATCTGAATCGGAATCGCGTGCAGTGTGCAAGAGGCCTAAGAGTTCTGGCTCCCACAGAGTGGTTAGACACTTCTACTCAATTAGTCACCCTCATTAAGGACACCTGTCTTAACTAGTCCCCTGTATAAAAGACACCTGTCCACAGAATCAATCAATCAAGCAGACTCCAAACTCTCCAACATGGGAAAGACCAAAGAGCTGTCCAAGGATGTCAGAGACAAAATTGTAGACCTGCACAAGGCTGGAATGGGCTACAAAACCATTAGCAAGAAGCTGGGAGAGAAGGTGACAACTGTTGGTGCGATTGTTCGAAAATGGAAGGAGCACAAAATGACCAT
The DNA here is from genome assembly GCF_040937935.1 of Hyperolius riggenbachi. Lineage (NCBI taxonomy): Eukaryota > Metazoa > Chordata > Amphibia > Anura > Hyperoliidae > Hyperolius > Hyperolius riggenbachi. The sequence goes on from NC_090655.1 coordinate 171,150,861, forward strand.
CAATCGACCTCGCTCTGGGGTTCCACGCAAGATCTCACCTCGTGGGGTGTCAATGGTTCTGAGAAAGGTGAAAAAGCATCCTAGAACTACACGGGAGGAGTTAGTAAATGACCTCAAATTAGCAGGGACCACAGTCACCAAGAAAATCATTGGAAACACATTACACCGCAATGGATTAAAATCCTGCAGGGCTCGCAAGGTCCCCCTGCTCAAGAAGGCACATGTGCAGGCCCGTCTGAAGTTTGCCAATGAACACCTGAATGATTCTGTGAGTGACTGACTGGGAGAAGGTGCTGTGGTCTGATGAGACCAAAATAGAGCTCTTTGGCATTAACTCAACTCGCTGTGTTTGGAGGAAGGAAAATGCTGCCTATGACCCCAAAACACCGTCCCCACCGTCAAGCATGGGGGTGGAAACATTTTGCTTTGGGGGTGTTTTTCTGCTAAGGGCACAGGACAACTTAATCGCATTAACGGGAAAATGGACGGAGCCATGTATCGTGAAATCCTGAACGACAACCTCCTTCCCTCTGCCAGGAAACTGAAAATGGGTCGTGGATGGGTGTTCCAGCACGACAATGACCCAAAACATACAGCAAAGGCAACAATGGAGTGGCTCAAGAAGAAGCACATTAAGGTCATGGAGTGGCCTAGTCAGTCTCCGGACCTTAATCCAATAGAAAACCTATGGAGGGAGTTCAAGCTCAGAGTTGCACAGAGACAGCCTCGAAACCTTAGGGATTTAGAGATGATCTGCAAAGAGGAGTGGACCAACATTCCTCCTAAAATGTGTGCAAACTTGGTCATCAATTACAAGAAACGTTTGACCTCTGTGCTTGCAAACAAGGGTTTTTCCACTAAGTATTACGTCTTTTATTGTTAGAGGGTTCAAAAACGTATTTCACTCAATGAAATGCAAATCAGCTGCTATCCTTTATTTAAGGTTATTTTTTCGATTTTCCTTTTGATGTGCTATCTGCCACTGTTAAAATAATCGGTACACTTGAGAAAGAAAAGTCACTTGGCACTCAACTGAATAGGTGGGGGATAGAGCAAGCCCCTATACATCTGCAGTAGCTTCACCCCATATACTTGCACCTCTGCTCATGGGTTAACAGTCCTGGCAAAGAGAAGTGCAGCAAGCCGTAAATAGTGCAGAGCACAAACTGAAATGCAATGGTACATAGAAGAAACGCTGTGCACCTTACTCTTGTATTGCCTTTATTGGAATCTTCCGCCAACAGCCAGCATACATGACACAAGAAACAAAGATTGCCAAACCTGGGTCCACGGAGGTGCGGAGGTGTGCGAGGGAGAGGTGACCAGGGGTTGGATGGACGGCACTACAGCCGTTTCACGCCGTCTGGCGCTTGCTCACGTGCATACGTCCTAAACGGGGCAGCGCTGAACGGCTTCCTTATGGAATCTCTAAGCCGCGCCCCCAGCGCTGCCCCATTGGTGTAGAGTGTCTGGGAGTGAAGGTCAGGGGTGAGGGGGCGGAGACTCGCCGAGTACGGCGAGAAACAAGCACCAGGCTTGTATTATAATGTTTGATCAGGCTATGTGGTCATGTGTGCATGTGTAAAATAAACCTACCATTGAAATGATACTGTTCTGAGACTTTTCATTTCTTTGTCATTGGACAAACTTACAAAATCAGTGAGGGGTCAAATAATTATTTCCTCCACTGTACACCTTTATGCATATGTGTACATTTGGCAGACATTTATGTAAGGATTACGCGTAGCAGAAGTCTTTATGATACTAAGTATGCAGATGCAATTAAGCAGATTATTAATGGTGTGGGAATGTGTATCACTAACGTTATGCTGTAGGAGAAAACCTATTATAAGTAGTATAATTATGTTAGGGTTAGGTCAGTTTATGTGTAATAGAGTGGCAATGGCCCCTAGGTCAGATATTGATGTAAACCGATCGCCCACCCAGATATAGGATGCGGCTGGAACGGTTAATGGTAGGTAGCTGCGCTGCGGATCCACTTTGGGGAGGCGGTTTTGTAGCGTTGCTATGGCAAATAGGGACGGCATAGTGGAGGACAATTAGGGGGGAGGCGGATCTGGTGACAAAGTACGTATACTGGCGTGCGCTATGACGCGGCATTGACTAGCAGCAAGCCAGCGGGTCCAATGTGAGGGCGGAGGTGCATGTAGGCTGTGGTCCGGATGCGGACTTCCGCCCTCAGGAAGGTGCGGGTACATAACGGTTCCTCTTACGCATGCTCAATCAGCCCCTGATGAGTCACACTAGTGACGAAACCGGTAGGGCGTGGCTTTGAGCAGCGAGGAGGACAACGAGCATGGGAGACGCTAGACGCGCTGGGAGATACCTTGGACGAGCTGAGCCGTGGCCCTGGAGGGGAGATCGGTAGTATGCTTGTGACATGCTTTTAAACAAGATTGTTTGATGTACGCATAATACTTTTAGTCTTTATATTAAATTGTTACGATTTTACACATGGGCAATATTTGTGTTTACTCTGAGGCTGCATAAAGTAGATGGATAGCAAGGGGGCATGTGTTTTGTGAATAAGAAGATCTAACTACCTTGCTGAGTACTCTAACCCGACACCCATACAATAGCTTGACGGTGAGCAAGGTGGATAGTGGAACGGAGGGGAGAGCCTGTGTTAGGTGGTTGGTGGTGGTCCCCGCCCCCTTACCCTCACATATAGCATGTACTTGCAGTATATCCACACCAGAAAGGGTGTTTGCCTTTTTTCAGCAGTCTGCACTATTATTTGTTTCTGTGTTTCTTTTTATTGTTGGAGGTGTACCCGTGTCCAGGAAAGATACTTTAGGAGCAAGTTGACCCCTGGCTATACGGAATGAGCGCAAGCTACAGTTGGAAATATATCTTGTACTGGACTGGTAACTGTATGTAGCGCGCCCCACTTCATATTCTAATATTGATTCTTAGCGCTGTACTACTGTGTGCAATTTATGGTCGAGAGATTGGTGCCTCATAAACAATCTCATGAACCAATATTTTTAAATTAAGGGATATACAGGGTTACGGGTATAGGTTTAGTAGTACCGGTGATGGAGCTGATTGTATAAAGGCGCTCTTTTAGAAGGCACCTGGCACTGCTCCGTTGTGTAACAACCAAACGAGTTTCACTTTTCTGTGGTCATGCAAGTTTGTGAGTGATATGCAAGTGACGCAAATGCTGAGCATGTGGCATAGAGGGACTTAGAAGTAGGGCCTCCCCAGAGAGCCTGGTTACAGGTAGACCAAGAGGTCTTGCTCTCTCTCTTCCAGGGATAACCGCCTAGAGCAGAGAAGTTGTGTGAGCACGAACATCGAAAAGTGAAACCTAAAGAAAAGAAACCAGGTACTGGTGGGTTCAGAAGCTGGGATCTGTGGGTCAAGCCTTTTTAGGGGGGATTGTTATAATTTAAGTAGGCCTCAGTTATTTGGACTGAGTTAGTCAAAAAGGCTTGGGGAGCAGACCTGCCCTTTAAGGGGATTTTCTCTTAGAGAGAAAATCTTCAGTTCTGTCAGAACTAGAACATACCAAGAAGCTGTTCTATGGACAAGGCCACAGGTCTCCCTGACTTGGGCATGTACACCACTAGAACAATAAACATCAGCCATATTTACTAAACACCACATTCTTGTATGTATGTCAAAAGCCGCATTGAATATTAATTGAGTAGGTGTGTATGATGACACCACGAGTGGGTCCACCAATAGTCTGATCTAGGGGATGGCGAAGATGATGTCATATTTAACTCTTTTCTAGTCGGCATTAAAGCCCGAGTGAGCGATGGGAGCTCACTCTGCTTCTTACTTTCACACTAGCTCTAAATGCTGACTGGAACCTCTAAGTATTTCATTCTTTTCTGTAATCTGATATAATGTATGCTGTACATAGGTAGTCTAGTGTTACGTAGGTTAGAAAGAAGGTACCTGATTGACTTCAGCAGGAAGTTTAATCAAGAAGCTTGTAACGCAACATGAAGATTGGCGTGGCTAGGATATGATGAACTGTATCTATCTGTATTTCTGTTTCCTGAATAAATAACGTGAATATTGAAGAAGCCTGAGAAAGTCTATCTCCTGCTTGCTGTGATGAGAGTCAAGTTATCTCACAGTCCGTGAGACGCAACTATAAGAAGTTGCTGGTGCCGGAAAAAGGTGATTAGAACAGTTTATAACAGTATACTCTCTCTGTCACACCTCAGTAATCTAACTACCCTGACCCTGTCACACTAAAGCAAGTACACTCTCTTTCTAATATCACACTAAGCTAAGCCTGACTCTCTCTCTATCAATCACACTAAACTAAGCCTGACTCTCTCTCTCTATCACACTAAGCTAAGCCTGACTCTCTCTGGTTCTCACAGCAAATATTACTGTAACGCTCGGTGAAGCACAGAGAGGTCTGATTACCGGTGATCTGCAGTATCACGGGAAATACAGACGTATACCAGATTATATGTGATCTGCAATATCACCGATAATCCAATATACTAGCTAACCTCTGGTCACCTGAGTAGAGTGTTGTGATTGGTGCAACAGTAATATAGAGGACAAGCCTCAGTGCAGCAAGGAGCACTGCACAGATTCCTTCCGCAGGTCTGAGCTCTCCAAGACGGGAGGAGTCAGACTGACAGAGGGAAGGGAAGTCCGAAAGTGACACTCAGGCGGGAGTGTCACTAACAGGACGGGGAACCGCCTCCAATCGTGAGGTCGGTTCTCGAGGTCGGACAAGCCAGGTCGTAAACAGACGGACAGATAAGTACAATATCAGTAGGCAAAGGCGGAGTCAAAGTACAGGCAGGGTTCGGCAACGGGGTGTCAGAAATATCGGGGTACAAAATCAGGAGGCAGAGGCGGAGTCAAAGTACAGGCAGGGTTCAGCAACGGGGTATCAGATATAGCGAGGTACAAGGTCAGAGTTCAGGAGGATAGTCGAGGCAGGCAAAGGTCATAACAGATAATCACAATCAAACTAGTACTTAAAGCTATCAACAGAATCTAGCTTAGTGTAGGATTACAGCTCCAGCTGGTCCCGGCACACTAACGGATCTAACTACGGATCTGGGTGCTCCCACATATGTGAACGCAATGCCAGACAAGGAGCAAGTGAACAGCCAGCAGTATATATACACATATACTTCTCCAGCTCCACCCCAAGCGCTGGACCAATGAGGAGTGGAGCCAGAGTCAGCTGACCAGCCTGGTCAGCTGACTCATCTTGACAGGCATATCTACTTCCTGAGTGCGCGCGCGCGTCACTCTAAACTTTGAGGGACTACGAGTCCCAGCCCCAGCAGCCCCGCTCTGCGGAGTCTCCGCAGCGGGGACATGCGCGCCGACCGCCGCGTCCAATGCGGCGGTGACCCGGCGCTCAGCCTGCCTCTCCACGGGGACAGCCGCCTCATGCTGGGAGGAGGCGGCTGCCTCCCCGTGTGTGCGGCCACTGGACGCGGAAAGAGCCGCTGGCTCATGGCGGTGGCTCTTCCGCGTTTTCTCACAGTACCCCCCCCCCCCCCCCCCCCCCCCGAGGAGTGGACTCCGGACAGCTCCCTCCAGGTTTTCCTGGATGTACAGCATGAAATTCCTTCACTAACTCGTCCGCATGCATGCGGTTCCCAGGTACCCATTGCCTCTCCTCAATCCCGTACCCCTTCCAATGTACGAGATACTGTACCGAGTTCTGTACAGTACGTGAATCTATGATCTTTTCCACCTCATACTCAGGTTGGGCATCGACTAAGACAGGAGGAGGAGGAGTGGGACCCACCTGAACTGCGGGTTTGAGAAGTAATACGTGAAAAGACCTTACTCCGCGCATGCTGGTGGGAAGATCAACGGTATATGTGACATCGTTGATCTTCCTGGTAACTGGGAACGGACCCACGAACCTGGGACCAAGTTTATCAGAGGGTTGTTTTAGGGTCAGGTGACGGGTTGAGACCCAAACCAAATCTCCTGGTTGGAATTTCCACTCCAACGAGCGTCTTTTGTCAGCCTGACCTTTCTGACTCTGGAATGCTTTCACAAGATTATTCTTGATGGTCCACCACATGTCCTTAAACGACCTTTGCCAGGCCTCCAAGGCTGGGAACGGAGTGGCCGCAACTGACAATGGGGAGAATTTAGGCAGTTTCCCTGTCACAATCTGAAATGGACAGAAACCTGAGGATGAACTCTTTAAGTTATTGTGGGCAAATTCTGCATACGGTAAATATTTAACCCAATCACTCTGTGCCTCGGCAACGTAGCATCTCAGAAATTGTTCTAACGACTGGTTGACCCTCTCCGTCTGGCCATTTGTCTGTGGGTGGTACCCTGAGGAAAATGACAATTTCATGCCCATTTGGTGACAGAATGCCCTCCAAAATTTCGAAACAAACTGGACTCCCCGATCGGAAACTATGTCTTCTGGAATGCCATGCAGTCTGAAGACATGGGTGATAAATAAATCGGCCAGTTCCTGGGCCGAGGGGAGTCCTTTCAGAGGCACGAAGTGGGCCATCTTACTAAAACGGTCAACCACCACCCAAATAACTGACATGCCTTCAGATCTCGGAAGCTCTCCCACGAAATCCATGGACAAGTGGGTCCATGGTTCACTCGGGGTGGGCAAAGGCTGCAAAGTACCCACAGATGCCAGCCGGGAGGGCTTGCTTTTCGCGCACATCGCACATTCCCTGACAAACTCTTTGCAGTCCGCGGCTAGCGAAGGCCACCATGCACATCTGGCCACGAGATCTTGTGTTCTAGACGCTCCAGGATGTCCCGCATTCTTATGAGAGTGAATCATCTCCAAGATCTGGAGACGGAATGGTAACGGAACAAATAATACCCCGTCTGGCTTCCCTTCCGGGACATCCTGCTGAAAAGGACTCAAGGTCTCTTTCCCGTCCTCCCAAGTCTCGGTGGCGGCTAACACCACACTTCGTGGGACAATGGTCTCGGGAACAGAGGGCTGTGCTGTCTCCGGCTCAAAACACCTAGAGAGTGCGTCTGCCTTGGTATTTTTACTACCTGGCGTATACGTGATCAAAAATGTAAATCTTGAGAAAAATAGCGACCATCGAGCCTGCCTTGGACTTAACCTTTTAGCCCCCTCGATGTATTCCAGGTTTTTGTGGTCGGTATAAACCGTGATAGTGTGCTCAGCCCCCTCTAGCCAATGACGCCACTCTTCGAAGGCCAATTTGATGGCCAGGAGCTCCCTGTTGCCTATGTCGTAGTTTCTCTCTGCCGGAGAGAACCTTCTGGAGAAATAGGCACACGGGTGCAGTCTACCCTGAAGACCAGAACGCTGGGACAGCACAGCCCCCACCCCGATCTCCGAGGCGTCTACCTCAACAATAAACGGAAAAGAAGTGTCCACGTGCCTGAGTATCGGTGCTGAGCAGAACAACCCCTTTAATTTAGAAAAAGCCTGTAAGGCCTCGGGAGACCACTGAGTGATGTCTGCCCCTTTTTTAGTAAGGCTAGTGAGAGGGGCGACTACTGTGGAGTACCCCTTAATAAACCTTCTATAGTAGTTCGCAAACCCCAAGAACCGTTTGTGACGGATATTGCGAAAGTCGTGCGCGTAAACGCCAGCGATTTTCGCAATAGTCGTGCGCAGTCCCTGTCAGTCTTGGGTAAATGCACAATAGATGTCAATTTCCCTCTCTCTTACTGAGTACAGTAACCTCCCCCACATCCTGTGTCAGGAAAGAATTTCACAAGTAGCCAGACCACCTGGGGAGCAGCATTTGGTACATAGCTCATCTTTCCCCAAAAGGAAAACCAGCTCAAACTGGTTGAGATTCAAAATTTCCCTCCAAGCGTATAGCTTCACACAAAGGGAACGTTAACTTATTAATAATTCAAAATAGGTTTGTCACAGCAAGACCAAAATTACATTTCCTGATACCTAGGAAACAGGTCTATAATTCACATGAATTATCCTTCTCTAGCTATCAGGAATCAATTGAGAAACCGCTTTATCCGGCATGCGTAGAGCAAATTCGTTAGACTAGGCGTGTATAGTCTCATTTAATACAGAGTCGCATGCTGCTTATGAATATGGTCTCGGATCTGCGATGCACCCATCTGGGGCGGAATTACACAAATTATTAATAATTGGTACATTCCTTGCTCCAAGTCTGTGGGTGGTAACCTGACTTGCCAGGAGGTAACCCTGCCTCCAACACACCTACTTTCCAGGTAGTGACCGCCCCAAAACTCTGGTCAGTAAAAAGCGTTTGCAAGGAACTCCACCCAGTTCTTCAATTTACATCGACTAGGGAAGTCCAGACATGTGCTCACGGAAGAACCGGGCGCATGTTGTGTACAAAGGACTTTTAAGCTGAATGCCTACGTTTAAACTGGACTATTTTCTTGATGCTTCAAATGGACTGCTCAGCTAACTAAGTAAGAACTTTCTGTTTTATTCCTTTTATTTTTAAGCTCTGTGTTTTATATGTTAATAGGTGTATATAACTGTATGTAATGCATTTGTGTTATTAAACGTTTAAAAATCGTTTAGCGGTTATGACCTGTTGCTGAACATACACAATCGTACCTATCCTCCTGAACTCGCTACCCTGTGTTTAATAGAAGTATACATTTATAACCCGTATGCGAGAACCCGGCCCAGACATAACGATCTGGCCCAGATTCTTGCATACTGCTAGGGGTTACTAAAGTGTTCTCGAAGTCCTAGTAAAATTACAGTAGCGGGCTGTGTAACTCGCTTGGTGGCAGATCTTTGAATTGTATATGTGTGTGGAGTGATTCGGTTGGTATCAGAACGCTCCCTTCGCGAGTCAGTTCATCAAATTGCGAATGCGGGTTACCCTTCGTGATGAACAAATGACCGTGTAAGAGGATTTCTGACGCTGATCGATTTACCCCACCCGCAGACCGGCTCGCGGTCTGTGACATTTGTTTGGCAGCTTTTTGGGATTTGTGTATGTTCAGAACATCAACGGCAACGTTATTTGATTAACCTGCCAGAACAGATCAAAAATCTGTGGTCGATAACCGGTGCATTACCATTTATATAGACTAAACGTGTAGCACAGAGTTCCCCCCCCAATCTCTTTTCCTATCCTATCTTTTATTTGGCAAAAATGGCTGCAGCAAGATACAAGAAAATGTCAGTGGCAGACCTAGTAAACTTGTGTGAGGAAAAAGGCATTGTGACTTATAGAAAAAAGAAATCGCAATTGATTGAGGACTTGTTGCGACTGAATACCCAGCCGGAGCAGATGCTGGGAGAGCACACTCCTGGTTCAGACGGTGCTGTAACTGGGGCAGAGGAAAGTGAGCGGTTGGAGCAAAGCAACCCACTTCCAGACCCAGAGGAAAACGGTACCGCGTCTGAACCGGTCGCTGTAACTGCTGAGGAGCATGGTGGCCGGCAGGAGCCCGCCCATGCCAACCGTTCCTGTGTTCCTGAGGCTGGAATGCAGCATGCTTTACAAAGACTGGCGGATACAAATCCTGAGCTGTACATGCAGATTGTCAGAGAAAATGCTGACCGCTCAGAACGCCAGGCGGAACGGGAATCCTCAGAACGCCGGGAGCAGGCAGAAAGGGAAGCGGCAGAGCGCCGGTGGCTTGCTGAGAGAGAAGCGGAAAGAGAGGAGAGAGCAGCCGCACGCAGACATGACCTTGAAATGGCCAACCTGCGAGCGCAAGGCCAAAATCCCTCGCAAAGTGCTCCGGAACCCCGGCCCACAGCAGGCCCGTTTGGGACTCCAAAATTTAAGTTCCCAGAAATGGAGAAGGGAACCGACCCGGACACTTATTTACACTCCTTTGAAAAGACTTGTCGTCAGCATCATCTGCCCCAGGAGCAGTGGGCGAGATATCTGACACCCAACTTGCGGGACAAAGCGCTTGAGGCGTTTGTGGACTTACCCGCTGAGAAAGACAATGACTATGCTGCGATAAAAGCTGCAATTATCGCCAAATATCAGTTGACCCCAGAGGTCTATCGCAAAAAGTTTCGCTCCCTGCAGAAAGGCCACACCGACTCTTACACCGACCTGGAGAGTCGCCTGCTGACTGTGTTCAGGCAGTGGTCACGGGGCCTCAAAAAAGACTCTCACCAAGGTCTGGAGGACCTCATCGTACAGGAGCAGTTGCTGAACTGCTGCACTCCAGATGTCCGGCAGTTTGTCTTGGAGCGGAAGCCTGAATCCGCCAAAGCTGCCGCAGAACTTGCAGACACTTTTGTGGCCACCCGTGTGCCGGACAGCCGCAAACCTCCAGTCCCGAGCTGGAGAGGGGGGAGACCTTTGCAACCCAGCTCTCCTCCCCCTGCGAACCGTGGGAATCGGGTCCCACAGCCACAGAGGCCGGGGGCTACACCTGCTGCTCATTCGTCAGATGCGACCTATGTTCCCAAGTGCTACCAGTGTGGGGATCGAGGACACCTCAAGTCCGCCTGTCCAAAGGCAAAGATGACAGCGCCAGGGCCCAGTCAGAGGCTGCCTAGCAACCCCTTTTCCTCCCCATCGGCTCTGGTTGTCGGCCAGGAGGGCACCCATCGCAGCTCCGATAACCATCAGCTTGTACGGGTGAACGACCAGATTGTCACTGGCCTCCGAGATACCGGCGCCGACATCACCTTGATTCGTTCCCACCTTGTTGCGGAAAAGGACATTATCCCTGACAAGCACCTCACCCTCACAGGAGTGGGGGGCACCCTTTCCCACATTGCCCAGGCTCGTGTGGAGATTGACTGGGGTGTAGGCCCCCAAGAGAAAGTAGTCGGCATCTGGGATAATATCCCTGTTCCCGTGTTGCTGGGAACTGACCTGGGCAGGTTAGTGTCGTATTATGAGCCTGCCGCCAGCCAACGGGAAACCCCTGCCAACCCTCAGGTACTGTGCACCCTTGGGACTGAACAGGAGAGGGGAGGGGATGTGGTAGTACCTTCTACAGAGGTACTGGGTTTGAATGTACAGCCATCCAATCCTGGCTTTTCTGCTACAGAACATGACAATGATGGTGATGATGTTGTACCTGTGTTAGCAGTGACTCGCAGCAGCACTGCTAAGCGCCTGAGCTCGGAGCAAGCAGGAGGCGCTGCCGCCCCCCCTCCTTGCTCCAACCCCAGGGATAGCACCCCTCAACAGCTGGCCACCTATACCACAGGCCAGCTGGCTGAGACTAACGGTTTTGTTCAGGCACTGAGGGACGATCCCAGTCTGGAGTCGCTCAGAAGGCAGGCCTCTGAGCCACTCGCAGACGGTGCCAGTTTTAAAGTGTACTGGGAAGGTGGGAAGCTGTATAGTGAACCGATACAGCCCACCACAGAGGAGACAGGCCTGGATGCCAAGTGGCTTGTGGTACCAAGGGCCTACCGAGGGCATGTGCTGAAAGCTGCACATGACATTCCCCTGGCAGGACACTTAGGGATCCACAAAACATTTGACCGCATTCAACGGCATTTCTACTGGCCTGGAGTTCGGTCCGATGTGACTAATTATTGCCGGTCATGTGCGGTGTGCCAGAAGGTTAAGAAGGGAAGAACCTGCAGGGCTCCTCTTTGTCCGCTGCCAGTCATTGGTGAACCCTTCCAGAGGGTGGCAGTTGACATAATAGGACCCCTGCCCATTCCAAGCAGCTCTGGGAAAAAATACATCTTGACGGTGGTGGATTATGCCACCCGCTATCCAGAGGCTGCCGCACTCTCCTCCCTAAGGGCAGACAAAGTGGCAGATGCACTACTTGGCATTTTTTCACGAGTAGGCTTCCCTGCTGAGATGCTCTCAGACCAGGGACCACAATTCATGTCTGACCTTATGGGGGCTCTCTGTACAAAAATCCAAATGACGCACATCGTCTCCAGCCCCTACCATCCGCAGACCAACGGCCTCTGCGAGCGATTCAACGGGACGCTGAAGCAGATGCTTTCAACGTTCGTCGAGTCGCAAGGGGGGGACTGGGAGCGATATTTGCCTCACCTGTTATTTGCGTACCGAGAGGTGCCACAGGAGTCCACCGGGTTCTCACCCTTTGAACTCCTGTACGGAAGGAATGTCAGAGGTCCCTTGAAGCTGATCCGGGAGACGTGGGAAGGAAAAGGTGACCCCACCGACTCGTCCGTGATTGATTATGTCCTTAAATTCAGGGACAAAATGGAATCACTCATGGAGGTGGTAACTGAAAACATGGCCCGGGCACAGGCCAATCAAAAAAATGTGGTATGACCGCAATGCCAGAGACCGAGCATATGAGGTAAATGACAAAGTGTATGCGTTACTCCCAGTAAAGCATAATAAGCTGCACGCCGCATGGGAGGGACCGTACACTGTAGTGAAGCGGGTGACCCCTGTTACATATCTAGTGAACATGGGAGGTAGAAGGCAAAAAAGCTTCCACGTGAACATGTTGAAGGCCCACAGAGACAGAACGCAGTATGCTTTGCCAGTGTGTAGCCAGCTGGAACCAGGAGAGACAGATCCCCTTTTAGATTTACTGGCCGACACACGGGGGTTCGAAGGTGGGGTCAATGTCAACCCCCAACTCACCCCCTCACAGGAAGCGCAGCTGCAAGAGGTGTTAGGAAGGCATGGCCAGACGTTCACCAGTACCCCCGGGCGAACCAATCTCGCTGTTCACAGAGTAGACACAGGAGCCCATCCGCCCCTCCGGCAATCTGCCTATCGCATCTCTCCTGAGGTACAGGCAGATATGAAGAGAGAGATAGAGGAGATGTTAGAGTTAGGGGTGATTCAGAAATCCTGCAGTGCATGGGCTGCCCCAGTTGTCCTCGTCCCCAAAAAGGACAAGACAACTCGGTTCTGCGTGGATTACCGAAGGCTGAACGCCATCACCACCACTGACGCCTACCCCATGCCTCGCATCGATGAATTGTTGGATAAGCTGGCTGCTGCGAGCTATCTAACGATCATGGACCTGAGCCGGGGGTATTGGCAAATTCCTCTTGCACCCGACGCGCGGGAAAAATCTGCATTTGTCACGCCATTCGGCCTCTTCGAGTTCACGGTGATGCCGTTTGGCATGAAAAATGCGCCTGCCACGTTTCAGCGGGCTGTAAACGACCTGCTGGCAGGGATGCAAGACTTTGCCGTAGCCTACCTGGACGATATTGCCGTGTTCAGTACCACCTGGGATGAACATCTCAATCACTTGTCGCAGGTTCTAGAGAGGCTGTCCTCTGCCAATTTGACAGTTAAACCCAGTAAGTGCCAAGTTGGCATGACAGAGGTACAGTATTTAGGACACCGGGTGGGAGGCAACACCCTGAGACCTGACATTGGGAAGGTTGACGCCATCCTAGCATGGCCTCGGCCTATCACCAAGAAGCAGGTCCAGGCCTTTCTAGGCACAGCCGGCTACTATAGGAAGTTTGTCCCAGCCTATAGTACCCTGGCCAAGCCCCTGACCGATGCCACTAGTAAAAAGCACCCCAAGGTAGTCAGTTGGACCCCGGAGTGTGAGGCCGCTTTCCAGGCCTTGAAGCAGGCGCTAGTCAGCGCTCCTGTGCTTCAAGCCCCGGACTTCAGACGTCGGTTCCTGGTGCAAACCGACGCCTCTGACTACGGACTCGGGGCAGTTCTCAGCCAGGTAGACGAGAAGGGCGGGGAACACCCTATCCTCTACCTGAGCAGGAAGCTGCTTCCCCGAGAGGTAGCGTATTCAACCACCGAGAAAGAGTGCTTGGCGATTGTATGGGCCCTACATAAACTACAATCGTACCTGTACGGTCGCTCTTTCACGATCATCACGGATCACAACCCCCTTACCTGGCTGAATCGTGCTGCTGGAACCAATGGCAAACTCATGCGTTGGAGTCTGTCCCTGCAGCAGTATGACTTCACAATCCAGCATAAGGCGGGGAGTCGGCACCAGAATGCCGATGGTCTGTCGCGCTGCGGAGAACCCGTTCAGTAGCTACGCGGCACGTAGAGCGGGTCATGCAGACCCACTCTGTGCGTCCGTCTGGTAGGGGAGAGATGTGACGGATATTGCGAAAGTCGTGCGCGTAAACGCCAGCGATTTTCGCAATAGTCGTGCGCAGTCCCTGTCAGTCTTGGGTAAATGCACAATAGATGTCAATTTCCCTCTCTCTTACTGAGTACAGTAACCTCCCCCACATCCTGTGTCAGGAAAGAATTTCACAAGTAGCCAGACCACCTGGGGAGCAGCATTTGGTACATAGCTCATCTTTCCCCAAAAGGAAAACCAGCTCAAACTGGTTGAGATTCAAAATTTCCCTCCAAGCGTATAGCTTCACACAAAGGGAACGTTAACTTATTAATAATTCAAAATAGGTTTGTCACAGCAAGACCAAAATTACATTTCCTGATACCTAGGAAACAGGTCTATAATTCACATGAATTATCCTTCTCTAGCTATCAGGAATCAATTGAGAAACCGCTTTATCCGGCATGCGTAGAGCAAATTCGTTAGACTAGGCGTGTATAGTCTCATTTAATACAGAGTCGCATGCTGCTTATGAATATGGTCTCGGATCTGCGATGCACCCATCTGGGGCGGAATTACACAAATTATTAATAATTGGTACATTCCTTGCTCCAAGTCTGTGGGTGGTAACCTGACTTGCCAGGAGGTAACCCTGCCTCCAACACACCTACTTTCCAGGTAGTGACCGCCCCAAAACTCTGGTCAGTAAAAAGCGTTTGCAAGGAACTCCACCCAGTTCTTCAATTTACATCGACTAGGGAAGTCCAGACATGTGCTCACGGAAGAACCGGGCGCATGTTGTGTACAAAGGACTTTTAAGCTGAATGCCTACGTTTAAACTGGACTATTTTCTTGATGCTTCAAATGGACTGCTCAGCTAACTAAGTAAGAACTTTCTGTTTTATTCCTTTTATTTTTAAGCTCTGTGTTTTATATGTTAATAGGTGTATATAACTGTATGTAATGCATTTGTGTTATTAAACGTTTAAAAATCGTTTAGCGGTTATGACCTGTTGCTGAACATACACAATCGTACCTATCCTCCTGAACTCGCTACCCTGTGTTTAATAGAAGTATACATTTATAACCCGTATGCGAGAACCCGGCCCAGACATAACGATCTGGCCCAGATTCTTGCATACTGCTAGGGGTTACTAAAGTGTTCTCGAAGTCCTAGTAAAATTACAGTAGCGGGCTGTGTAACTCGCTTGGTGGCAGATCTTTGAATTGTATATGTGTGTGGAGTGATTCGGTTGGTATCAGAACGCTCCCTTCGCGAGTCAGTTCATCAAATTGCGAATGCGGGTTACCCTTCGTGATGAACAAATGACCGTGTAAGAGGATTTCTGACGCTGATCGATTTACCCCACCCGCAGACCGGCTCGCGGTCTGTGACACCGTTGCAATGATTTTAACCCCACCGGCTGCGGCCATTCCAGGACCGCGGAGACCTTGGCAGGGTCCATAGACAAACCTGAGGTGGAGATTATATACCCCAGAAAGGCAACCGACGTGACCTCAAAAATACATTTCTCGAGTTTGGCGTATAACAGATTCTGCCTCAGTTTGTCTAGTACCATCCTGACATGGGTTCTGTGTTCCGGGAGGTTGTTAGAGAAAATGAGAATGTCGTCTAGATAGACTAAAACGAACTTTCCCAACACCTCCCGAAAAACCTCATTAATGAGTTCCTGGAAGACGGCCGGGGCATTACATAAACCGAATGGCATCACCCTATACTCGTAGTGCCCATCAGGGGTATTGAAGGCCATCTTCCATCCATCGCCCTTCCTTATACGCACCAGGTTGTATGTAGTGTTGGGCGAACATCTAGATGTTCGGGTTCGGGCCGAACAGGCCGAACATGGCCGCGATGTTCGGGTGTTCGACCCGAACTCCGAACATAATGGAAGTCAATGGAGACCCGAACTTTTGTGCTTTGTAAAGCCTCCTTACATGCTACATACCCCAAATTTACAGGGTATGTGCACCTTGGGAGTGGGTACAAGAGGAAAAAAATTTTAGCAAAAAGAGCTTATAGTTTTTGAGAAAATCGATTTTAAAGTTTCAAAGGGAAAACTGTCTTTTAAACGCGGGAAATGTCTGTTTTCTTTGCACAGGTAACATGCTTTTTGTCGGCATGCAGTCATAAATGTAATACATATAAGAGGTTCCAGGAAAAGGGACCGGTAACGCTAACCCAGCAGCAGCACACGTGATGGAACAAGAGGAGGGTGGCGCAGGAGGAGAAGGCCACGCTTTGAGACACAACAACCCAGGCCTTGCATGAGGACAAGAAGCGTGCGGATAGCAATTTGCATTTTGTCGCCATGCAGTCATAAATGTAATACAGATGAGAGGTTCAATAAACAGGGACCGGAAACGCTAACCCATCACAGATGTTCATTGTTCATGTTACTTGGTTGGGGTCCGGGAGTGTTGCGTAGTCGTTTCCAATCCAGGATTGATTCATTTTAATTTGAGTCAGACGGTCTGCATTTTCTGTGGAGAGGCGGATACGCCGCCGATCTGTGACGATGCCTCCGGCAGCACTGAAACAGCGTTCCGACATAACGCTGGCTGCCGGGCAAGCCAGCACCTCTATTGCGTACATTGCCAGTTTGTGCCAGGTGTCTAGCTTCGATACCCAATAGTTGAAGGGTGCAGATGGATTGTTCAACACAGCTACGCCATCTGACATGTAGTCCTTGACCATCTTCTCCAGGCGATCGGTGTTGGAGGTGGATCTGCACGCTTGCTGTTCTGTGTGCTGCTGCATGGGTGTCAGAAAATTGTCGCACTCCAAGGACACTGCCGATACCATTCCCTTTTGGGCACTAGCTGCGGCTTGTGTTGTTTGCTGCCCTCCTGGTCGTCCTGGGTTTGCGGAAGTCAGTCTGTCGGCGTACAACTGGCTAGAGGAGGGGGAGGATGTCAATCTCCTCTCTAAAGTCTCCACAAGGGCCTGCTGGTATTCTTCCATTTTGACCTGTCTGGCTCTTTCTTCAAGCAGTTTTGGAACATTGTGTTTGTACCGTGGATCCAGAAGGGTATAAACCCAGTAATTGGTGTTGTCCAGAATGCGCACAATGCGTGGGTCGCGTTCAATGCAGTCCTAGGCCGAAGAGGTCATAGCCTAGGGTCACAAAACCTGTTTATTGGGCAATTTCAATGGTGGCGAGTCTGACGTACATAAATCGCAGCAATGGCCGTTAGCAACGTCTGAATCTCACGAAATGTCTCATGCAGGTAGAAGACATATTGTTAGACTTGGGCTCCAAAGATGGGTTCCCTACATCTCTGCAAACCAGAGTTACAGGGCTCCAAATTTGGTAAAATCCCCCATAGGCTTTCATTGGGCCTCCTATTTACAGTTCCAAAATCTCACATCTTTTCAAAGGGCAATTACTCAGCAGTGGCAAATTTTCTAGCATTGTAGGGACCCTTAGGGGGAACATGACTGGTGAGTTTCGGGCCCCTAGGCCGAAGAGGTCATAGCCTAGGGTCACAAAAACCTGTTTATTGGGGCTATTTCAATGGTAGTGATGGTGACGTACATAAATCGCAGCAATGGCCGTTAGCAAAGTCTGAATCTCACGAAATGTCTCATGCAGGTAGAAGACATATTGTTAGACTTGGATTCCAAAGATGGGGTCCCTACATCTCTGCAAACCAGAGTTACAGGGGTCCAAAATTGGTAAAATCCCCCATAGGATTTCATTGGCTCCCTATTTCACTTTCCAAAATCTCACATCTTTTCAAAGGGCAATGGCTCAGCAGTACCAAATTTTCTAGCATTGTAGGGACCCTTAGGGGGAACATGACTGGTGAGTTTCGGGCCCCTAGGCCGAAGAGGTCATAGCCTAGGGTCACAAAAACCTGTTTATTGGGGCTATTTCAATGGTAGTGATGGTGATGTACATAAATCGCAGCAATGGCCGTTAGCAAAGTCTGAATCTCACGAAATGTCTCATGCAGGTAGAAGACATATTGTTAGACTTGGATTCCAAAGATGGAGTCCCTACATCTCTGCAAACCAGAGTTACAGGGGTCCAAAATTGGTAAAATCCCCCATAGGATTTCATTGGCTCCCTATTTCACTTTCCAAAATCTCACATCTTTTCAAAGGGCAATGGCTCAGCAGTACCAAATTTTCTAGCATTGTAGGGACCCTTAGGGGGGGAGCTGGGAAAAAAGGGCGCATGCCGCTAGTGGACAAAAAGGGCGCCGCCATTCACTCCCATAATAAATAGCGTTTAATGGGCGCCGGGTAGGAAAAAAGGGCGCCGGAGCTAAATAAAGTTTATAAACGGCGCCAGGAGCTAAATAAAGTTTACAAACGGCGCCCGGAGCTGTTTAATGATTTATAACTGAACTTGTGGTGATTTACGTTTATAAAATGCACCCGTGCCGAATAACGTTTATGAAAATACTAAACATATTTATCTTATTTAAATAATTAAAACATT
Source organism: Hyperolius riggenbachi (assembly GCF_040937935.1). NCBI lineage: Eukaryota > Metazoa > Chordata > Amphibia > Anura > Hyperoliidae > Hyperolius > Hyperolius riggenbachi. The sequence continues at coordinate 171,169,268 of NC_090655.1, forward strand.
ATTTAAAGTTTTATCCCTTACTGTTTGTAAAACATTATTATTCACAAAATAAAGCGATCAGTACGTAACGTAAATTGCAAAATATTTTTTTAATCCACAATTAGTAAAACATAATTATCCACATAATAAAGGGGGGTCTTAGGTTTAGGCACCAACAGGGGGGTCTTAGGTTTAGGCACCAACAGGGGGGTCTTAGGTTTAGGCATTAACAGGGGGGTCTTAGGTTTAGGCACCAACAGGGGGGTCTTAGGTTTAGGCATTAACAGGGGGGTCTTAGGTTTAGGCATTAACAGGGGGGTCTTAGGTTTAGGCACCAAGAGGGGGGTCTAGGGGTTAGGGGTAGGTACAGGGAGGGTTACTTAGGCACCAACAGGGGGGTCTTAGGTTTAGGCACCAACAGGGGGGTCTTAGGTTTAGGCACCAACAGGGGGGTCTTAGGTTTAGGCACCAACAGGGGGGTCTTAGGTTTAGGCACCAACAGGGGGGTCTTAGGTTTAGGCACCAACAGGGGGGTCTTAGGTTTAGGCACCAACAGGGGGGTCTTAGGTTTAGGCACCAACAGGGGGGTCTAGGGGTTAGGGGTAGGTACAGGGAGGGTTACTTAGGCACCAACAGGGGGGGTCTTAGGTTTAGGCACCAACAGGGGGGTCTTAGGTTTAGGCACCAACAGGGGAGTCTAGGGGTTAGGGATAGGTACAGGTAGGGTTCTGTGTAAGAGTAGGCTTAGGTATAGTTTTAGTAAAATTTTAGTAATAATTACTAATGTATTACAACACTTATTACGAACGTAGTTATATTTATATCATCTTTATAAACAATATTTTCAGATTTTATTATAAGAACAAACCATAAATGACTGTTATTCACAATAATATACAATTATAACAATTAAACATATATTATTGGTTTTTTTTATAAACGTAATTATAAGTTTAACTTTTGAAACAGGGAAGATTAACGTTTTCACAATTTCCGATTTCATAAACATTATTTAATGATTTATAATTTTGTTAAACATTATTTGTAAACGAAATATAGCACACTATATTTATAAACCCTATTAATGATTAATTATTATTTAGAGTTTACACCCCGCGCCCTTTTTGTCCAGGCGCCCTTTTTGTACGTACGCCTTAGGGGGAACATGACTGGTGAGTTTCGGGCCCCTAGGCCGAAGAGGTCATAGCCTAGGGTCACAAAAACCTGTTTATTTGGGCTATTTCAATGGTAGTGATGGTGGCGTACATAAATCTCAGCCATGGCCGTTAGCAACGTCTGAATCTCACAAAATGTCTCATGCAGGTAGAAGACATATTGTTAGACTTAGATTCCAAAGATGGGGTCCCTACATCTCTGCAAACCAGAGTTACAGGGGTCCAAAATTGGTAAAATCCCCCATAGGCTTTCATTGGGCCTCCTATTTACCGTTCCAAAATCTCACACCATTTCAAAGGGCAATGGCTCAGCAGTGGCAAAACTCACCAGTCATGATCCCCCTAAGGGTCCCTACAATGCTAGAAAATTTGGTACTGCTGAGCCATTGCCCTTTGAAAAGATGTGAGATTTTGGAAAGTGAAATAGGGAGCCAATGAAATCCTATGGGGGATTTTACCAATTTTGGACCCCTGTAACTCTGGTTTGCAGAGATGTAGGGACCCCATCTTTGGAATCCAAGTCTAACAATATGTCTTCTACCTGCATGAGACATTTCGTGAGATTCAGACTTTGCTAACGGCCATTGCTGCGATTTATGTACGTCACCATCACTACCATTGAAATAGCCCCAATAAACAGGTTTTTGTGACCCTAGGCTATGACCTCTTCGGCCTAGGGGCCCGAAACTCACCAGTCATGTTCCCCCTAAGGGTCCCTACAATGCTAGAAAATTTGGTACTGCTGAGCCATTGCCCTTTGAAAAGATGTGAGATTTTGGAAAGTGAAATAGGGAGCCAATGAAATCCTATGGGGGATTTTACCAATTTTGTACCCCTGTAACTCTGGTTTGCAGAGATGTAGGGACTCCATCTTTGGAATCCAAGTCTAACAATATGTCTTCTACCTGCATGAGATATTTCGTGAGATTCAGACTTTGCTAACGGCCATTGCTGCGATTTATGTACGTCACCATCACTACCATTGAAATAGCCCCAATAAACAGGTTTTTGTGACCCTAGGCTATGACCTCTTCGGCCTAGGGGCCCGAAACTCACCAGTCATGTTCCCCCTAAGGGTCCCTACAATGCTAGAAAATTTGGTACTGCTGAGCCATTGCCCTTTGAAAAGATGTGAGATTTTGGAAAGTGAAATAGGGAGCCAATGAAATCCTATGGGGGATTTTACCAATTTTGGACCCCTGTAACTCTGGTTTGCAGAGATGTAGGGACCCCATCTTTGGAATCCAAGTCTAACAATATGTCTTCTACCTGCATGAGACATTTCGTGAGATTCAGACTTTGCTAACGGCCATTGCTGCGATTTATGTACGTCACCATCACTACCATTGAAATAGCCCCAATAAACAGGTTTTTGTGACCCTAGGCTATGACCTCCTTGGCCTAGGGGCCCGAAACTCACCAGTCATGTTCCCCCTAAGGGTCCCTACAATGCTAGAAAATTTGCCACTGCTGATTAATTGCCCTTTGAAAAGATGTGAGATTTTGGAACTGTAAATAGGAGGCCCAATGAAAGCCTATGGGGGATTTTACCAAATTTGGAGCCCTGTAACTCTGGTTTGCAGAGATGTAGGGAACCCATCTTTGGAGCCCAAGTCTAACAATATGTCTTCTACCTGCATGAGACATTTCGTGAGATTCAGACGTTGCTAACGGCCATTGCTGCGATTTATGTACGTCAGACTCGCCACCATTGAAATTGCCCAATAAACAGGTTTTGTGACCCTAGGCTATGACCTCTTCGGCCTAGGACTGCATTGAACGCGACCCACGCATTGTGCGCATTCTGGACAACACCAATTACTGGGTTTATACCCTTCTGGATCCACGGTACAAACACAATGTTCCAAAACTGCTTGAAGAAAGAGCCAGACAGGTCAAAATGGAAGAATACCAGCAGGCCCTTGTGGAGACTTTAGAGAGGAGATTGACATCCTCCCCCTCCTCTAGCCAGTTGTACGCCGACAGACTGACTTCCGCAAACCCAGGACGACCAGGAGGGCAGCAAACAACACAAGCCGCAGCTAGTGCCCAAAAGGGAATGGTATCGGCAGTGTCCTTGGAGTGGGAAAATTTTCTGACACCCATGCAGCAGCACACAGAACAGCAAGCGTGCAGATCCACCTCCAACACCGATCGCCTGGAGAAGATGGTCAAGGACTACATGTCAGATGGCGTAGCTGTGTTGAACAATCCATCTGCACCCTTCAACTATTGGGTATCGAAGCTAGACACCTGGCACAAACTGGCAATGTACGCAATAGAGGTGCTGGCTTGCCCGGCAGCCAGCGTTATGTCGGAACGCTGTTTCAGTGCTGCCGGAGGCATCGTCACAGATCGGCGGCGTATCCGCCTCTCCACAGAAAATGCAGACCGTCTGACTCAAATTAAAATGAATCAATCCTGGATTGGAAACGACTACGCAACACTCCCGGACCCCAACCAAGTAACATGAACAATGAACATCTGTGATGGGTCAGCGTTTCCGGTCCCTGTTTATTGAACCTCTCATCTGTATTACATTTATGACTGCATGGCGACAAAATGCAAATTGCTATCCGCACGCTTCTTGTCCTCATGCAAGGCCTGGGTTGTTGTGTCTCAAAGCGTGGCCTTCTCCTCCTGCGCCACCCTCCTCTTGTTCCATCACGTGTGCTGCTGCTGGGTTAGCGTTACCGGTCCCTTTTCCTGGAACCTCTTATATGTATTACATTTATGACTGCATGCCGACAAAAAGCATGTTACCTGTGCAAAGAAAACAGACATTTCCCGCATTTAAAAGACAGTTTTCCCTTTGAAAGTTTAAAATCGATTTTCTCAAAAACTATAAGCTCTTTTTGCTAAATTTTTTTTCCCTCTTGTACCCACTCCCAAGGTGCACATACCCTGTAAATTTGGGGTATGTAGCATGTAAGGAGGCTTTACAAAGCACGAAAGTTCGGGTCCCCATTGACTTCCATTATGTTCGGAGTTCGGCCATGTTCGGCCCGAACCCGAACATCTAGATGTTCGCCCAACACTACACGTGACCCGTTCGGCCAATCACAGCGCTAGCCGAACGTTCGGGTAACGTTCGGCCATGCGCTCTTAGTTCGGCCATATGGCCGAACAGTTTGGCCGAACACCATCAGGTGTTCGGCCGAACCCGAACATCACCCGAACAGGGTGATGTTCTGCAGAACCCGAACAGTGGCGAACACTGTTCGCCCAACACTAGTTGTATGCCCCCCGTAAATCCAGCTTAGAAAATATCCTAGCCTCAGTGACCTGTGTGAACAAATCGTCTATGAGTGGTAACGGGTAGCGATTCTTCACTGTGATTTTATTGAGGCCACGATAATCGATGCAAGGCCGTAAACCCCCGTCTTTCTTTTTAACAAAAAAGAAGCCTGCCCCAGCGGGCGACCGGGACGGCCTGATGAAGCCCTTTGCCAAGTTCTCACGGATGTACTCCTGCATGGCGAGTTTCTCGGGGCCAGATAAGTTATATAAATGGCCTCGAGGAGGCATACAACCGGAACGAAGGTCAATGGGACAGTCAAATGGCCGATGCGGGGGTAATTTATCCGCGGCCTTGGGACAAAACACATCGGCATAATCAGAGTATTGTTCCGGGATACCCTCCACCTGTACCTTAGTTAGACCTAATGTCAGTCTCCCCAAACACTGCTGGAAACAATGAGGTGACCATGCTGTCAACTGTCCTGTGGCCCAGTCTATCTGCGGGGAATGAACCTGCAACCAAGGCATGCCTAGGATAATAGTGGAGGTGGACATGTGTAAAACAAAAAATTGTAACTGCTCCCCGTGCAATACCCCTATGGTGAGCTTCACCAGCGGAGTCTGTGACAGGGGACGATTCCGCTGCAAAGGGGAGTCGTCAACTGCCGTGACCTAAATGGAGGGTCTCACAGGAGTGAGTGGTAGACACAACTCCTGAGCAAACTCAAAATTCATAAAGTTAGCCGCTGAGCCGGAGTCAATAAAAGCTTCAGTGGCGACAGACTTATCATCCCATGTAACCGTACAAGGGAGAAGTAATTTTTTTCTTTAAGGGGTGAGGTTTGTGTGCCTAGGGTGTCACCCCCCACTACTCCTAGGCAGACCCGTTTCCCACCCTGTTGGGGCAGTTTCGCACCCTATGTCCTGCTTCTGCACAGTATAGGCACAGTTGTTCCGTCATCCTCCGCCTTCGCTCCAACTGGGTCAGTTTTGATCGACCAATTTGCATCGGCTCTGGTGGAGGCAAGGTCGGAAAGGGTGAGACAGGCGGAGATGCTGTTACAGAGGATGCAGCAACCGGTGCCGCGTACGAAGTCACCCTGACACGGTGACTGCCCCTGGCCTGTCTCTGATGGCGTAGCCTGCGATCTACTCGAATGGCCGATGATATGGCCTCATCAACTGTCTTGGGCTCGGGTACGGTTAACATTAAGTCGGAAACCTCCTCCGTCAACCCAGACAAAAAATAATCCATTAGGGCGAAGTTATCAAATCTAGAGGTGACTGACCACCTACGGAACTCAGCTGCATAATCCTCGACCGAACCTCTGCCTTGCCGCAAAAGTTTGAGCTTCCGCTCTGAGGACGCAGCAAGGTCAGGGTCGTCGTAGATTATGGCCATGGCCTTAAAGAATTCCTCTACCGAGGTCAGAGCGGTATCGGTAGGAGGCAGGTTATATGCCCAGGACTGGGAGTCCCCAGTCAACAAAGTCTTAATGAAGATGACCCGTTGGGTCTCAGTCCCCGAGGATCGGGGTCTTAACTCGAAATACGACAACACTCTACTCCTGAAATTCCGGAAGTCAGACTTGTGGCCGGAAAATTTATCAGGTACAGGCATATGTATGTCATCACTATGAGGGGATCGCACTGAATCGACTGACGTCTGGAGGGTTTTCACAGAGCCTGATAGAGCATCGATTAAGGCTTTGTGCTGGCCCAGTGCTTGATGAATGTTATGCACCGAAGTGGCAAGCACAGTCAGAGGATCAGCGCGTGATTCCATCGGTTTTGTGGTCTGGCGTTCTGTAACGCTCGGTGAAGCACAAAGAGGTCTGATTACCGGTGATCTGCAGTATCACAGGAAATACAGACGTATACCAGATTATATGTGATCTGCAATATCACCGATAATCCAATATACTAGCTAACCTCTGGTCACCTGAGTAGAGTGTTGTGATTGGTGCAACAGTAATATAGAGGACAAGCCTCAGTGCAGCAAGGAGCACTGCACAGATTCCTTCCGCAGGTCTGAGCTCTCCAAGACGGGAGGAGTCAGACTGACAGAGGGAAGGGAAGTCCGAAAGTGACACTCAGGCGGGAGTGTCACTAACAGGACGGGGAACCGCCTCCAATCGTGAGGTCGGTTCTCGAGGTCGGACAAGCCAGGTCGTAAACAGACGGACAGATAAGTACAATATCAGTAGGCAAAGGCGGAGTCAAAGTACAGGCAGGGTTCGGCAACGGGGTGTCAGAAATATCGGGGTACAAAATCAGGAGGCAGAGGCGGAGTCAAAGTACAGGCAGGGTTCAGCAACGGGGTATCAGATATAGCGAGGTACAAGGTCAGAGTTCAGGAGGATAGTCGAGGCAGGCAAAGGTCATAACAGATAATCACAATCAAACTAGTACTTAAAGCTATCAACAGAATCTAGCTTAGTGTAGGATTACAGCTCCAGCTGGTCCCGGCACACTAACGGATCTAACTACGGATCTGGGTGCTCCCACATATGTGAACGCAATGCCAGACAAGGAGCAAGTGAACAGCCAGCAGTATATATACACATATACTTCTCCAGCTCCACCCCAAGCGCTGGACCAATGGGGAGTGGAGCCAGAGTCAGCTGACCAGCCTGGTCAGCTGACTCATCTTGACAGGCATATCTACTTCCTGAGTGCGCGCGCGCGCGCGTCACTCTAAACTTTGAGGGACTACGAGTCCCAGCCCCAGCAGCCCCGCTCTGCGGAGTCTCCGCAGCGGGGACATGCGCGCCGACCGCCGCGTCCAACGCGGCGGTGACCCGGCGCTCAGCCTGCCTCTCCACGGGGACAGCCGCCTCATGCTGGGAGGAGGCGGCTGCCTCCCCGTGTGTGCGGCCACTGGACGCGGAAAGAGCCGCCGACCGCTGGCTCATGGCGGCGGCTCTTCCGCGTTTTCTCACAATTACACACTACAATCTATCTCTCACAGTCTCTGAGTCTCTCAATCTACAATCTATCAATAAATCAGACCTAATACTAAGCTAAATCACTAAACCTCACTCAAAAGCTCACTCACACAGTCTTAAAAAGACGATTGTTTTATTATACAGTAAAGTATATCACAGACAGTAACAATATGGGTCTGTCTCTCTCCTCTGCTCCACAAGAATGAAACCCACGGAATGCAGGACAGCCTCGCCTCTATTTTATACAAGATGGGTGGGATAGCCTGTGATAGGTCGCTAGGATATGGTTGCTAACGTATGATTGGTTTATCTTTTTAAGCAGCCCTATTTGTTCAGCAATTCTGCAATTTTCCGCGGAATTCCACGGATTTCCGCGTTCCGGCGGCTACACTGATTGGTTCATTCATTCCGAATCCACTGACTGGCTTAAAAATACCGCTTGGCGGTATTGCGGAAATTCCGCGGAAATCCGGTTCCGTGTACTGCAAATTCCGGATTCCGCATACCGACACGGAAATGCAAATTCCGGCCGGTAATGCGGAATTATCAATTCCGCCAATTCCGGATGAGCATTCCTAATTTTAAAGAGTCCTTCAACCATTTAAAGGGGAAGCTCAGGCCCAGGTTTTCCTTCTCTTTATCTCCCAGCCCAATGGCTTTGGCCTCACATTTATCCCAATTTATTTTTAAGTTTGCTATTCTTCCATAATCCTCAAATGCCCTTAACAAATTGGGCAAACACACCCTAGCTCTCGATATATAGAATAGGATGTCGTCAGCGTATGCTGCAATCTTATGTTCCCTCCCCGATATTTTAACTCCGGTTATGTCTACAGGATCTTCTCATAAAATTAGCATAATGTGATAAAGTTCATTATTTTCTGTGATGTACTGATAAACATTAGACTTTCATATATTTTAAATTCATTACACACAACTGAAGTAGTTCAAGCCTCTTATTGTTTTTCTTATTGATGATTTTGGCATACAGCTCAGGAAACCCCAAATTTCCTATCTCAAAAAATTAGCATATTTCATCCGACCAATAAAAGAAAAGTGTTTTTAAAACAAAAAAAGTCAACCTTCAAATAATTATGTTCAGTTATGCACTCAATACTTGGTCGGGAATCCTTTTGCAGAAATGACTGCTTCAATGCGGCGTGGTATGGAGGCAATCAGCCTGTGGCACTGCTCAGGTGTTATGGAGGCCCAGGATGCTTCGATAGCGGCCTTTAGCTCATCCAGAGTGTTGGGTCTTGCGTCTCTCAACCTTCTCTTCACAATATCCCACAGATTCTCTATGGGGTTCAGGTCAGAAGAGTTGGCAGGTAAATTGAGCATAGTAATACCATGGTCAGTAAACCATTTACCAGTGGTTTTGGCACTGTGAGCAGGTGCCAGGTCGTGCTGAAAAATGAAATCTTCATCTCCATAAAGCTTTTCAGCAGATGGAAGCATGAAGTGCTCCAAAATCTCCTGATAGCTAGCTGCCTTGACCCTGCCCTTGATAAAACACAGTGGACCAACACCAGCAGCTGACATGGCACCCCAGACCATCACTGACTGTGGGTACTTGACACTGGACTTCAGGCATTTTGGCATTTCCCTCTCCCCAGTCTTCCTCCAGACTATGGCACCTTGATTTCCGAATGCCATGTAAAAGTTGCTTTCATCCGAAAAAAGTACTTTGGACCACTGAGCAACAGTCCAGTGCTGCTTCTCTGTAGCCCAGGTCAGGCACTTCTGCCGCTGTTTCTGGTTCAAAAGTGGGTTCATGCTTCCATCTGCTGAAAAGCTTTATGGAGATGAAGATTTCATTTTTCAGCACGACCTGGCACCTGCTCACAGTGCCAAAACCACTGGTAAATGGTTTACTAACCATAGTATTACTGTGCTCAATTGGCCTGCCAACTCTCCTGACCTGAACCCCATAGAGAATCTGTGGGATATTGTGAAGAGAAAGTTGAGAGACGCAAGACCCAACACTCTGGATGAGCTTAAGGCCGCTATCGAAGCATCCTGGGCCTTCACAACACCTGAGCAGTGCCACAGGCTGATTGCCTCCATGCCACGCCACATTGAAGCAGTCATTTCTGCAAAAGGATCCCTGACCAAGTATTGAGTGCATAACTGAACATAATTATTTGAAGGTTGACTTTTTTTGTTTTAAAAACACTTCTCTTTTATTGGTCGGATGAAATATGCTAATTTTTTGAGATAGGAAATTTGGGTTTTCCTGAGCTGTATGCCAAAATCATCAAATAAGAAAAACAATAAAAGGCTTGAACTACTTCAGTTGTGTGTAATGAATCTAAAATATATGAAAGTCTAACGTTTATCAGTGCATTACAGAAAATAATGAACTTTATCACAGTATGCTAATTTTTTGAGAAGATCCTTTATGTTCTTACGCACTGTTCTAAGGAAGGGCTCCAGATTGAGGGCAAATATCAGGGGGGATAGGGGGCAACCCTGTCTGGTCCCATTTTTTTTTTTTTCAACATTGAAATTTTATTTAAGAACAGGTGTACATACAAAATGTAAAATGTAACAGTTTACAGAGTCAATGGTATCAGTCTCATTAAAGCATATAAGAGAGGTACAGGTGAGGACTTGAAATTTTATATTTTTTGCATTCTGATTTCCGAGGTGTCTACACAGAACTGTAGCTTTCAGTTTGCTAAATCATTAGAAAAAGAGAGCCTACTTCGTCTCCAAAATGTGCCCAGTAGGGTCACGTTTGGGGGAATCTTTCGGCCCAGGGTGACCAGATCTTGTCAAACCGATCCTCCTCATCATACAAAGTAGCCGTAATCTTTTCCATCCAGAAATATTCGTTAATTTTGTGCTTTAAGGCTACTTTGGGTATAGTGGTAGATTTCCACTCTTTGGCTATGATAGCTTTAGCTGCATTACAGAAGTGTACCAGTAGCTTATTATTAAATTTAGTGAGAAGAGGATCAGCTCTACCAAAAAGGGCCACCCATGGGTCAACCTCCACATCTGTTCCCAAAACTGAGGAGGCTAGACTAAAGCATGCCATCCAGAACTCTTTTACAACAGGGCAGGACCACCAACAATGGACTTGATCTGCCTGCATATTACAACTTCTGAAGCATAGGTCTGTAGGAGAGATACCTCTTTTAAAGAGTATTGAGGGGGTTCTGTACCAATCATATAGTATTTTATATCCCCTTTCTCTGGTTAGGCTGTTCCTAGAGGATTTTGCAAGGTCCAGGAATATAGCTTCCCATTCCTCCAGGGACCATACCTTTTGGAGTCTCTCCTGCCATCTTATCATGGCAGGGGAGATTTCCTCCAAACGCCGGTACCAGAGTTCATGGTAAAATAGGGATATCAAGCCAGGTGTATGTTTATACGAATGGAATTCTTTAGCAATGGGTGGTGGAGAAGTCTCGAGGCCCTCCATTGCGCAGCCCTGGATAAAGTGCCTAAGTTGTAGGTATCGGAAAAAAATCTGATAGTTGGAGATAGAGCTTGGATTTTAACTCGGGCCATGGTAGGATCCTACCCTCGGGGGCAATATCTTTGATAGTAAGGGGACCCAATTTTGTCCAGTTGGCCCATACCTGGGACATGGTTCCAGGTAGGAAGTCCAAGTTCATGAGGATTGATTCTTCGAGGGAGCGCCTGTTTAGGAGACCAAGTCTAGATTTTTGTGTTTTCCAAATGAGCAGAGATTCTGTGACTACTGCCAGGGGTCCGAGCTTGGGCAGCAAGGGTCGCCTGGTCCAGAGTAATGATGCCAGGGGAAATGGACATATCAGTGCTGCCTCGAGGTCGACCCACCTGATGGTACCGTATGTGGCAGACCACTGAGCAATTTGTGCTAGGCGGGATGCATAAAAATAGTTTAGTAGGTTCGGGGCCCCCAATCCCCCCTGGGCTTTGCTTCTGGCTAAGTGCTGGTAGCCTATTCTGGGAACCCTACCTGCCCAAAGGAATTTTGTGAAGTGTGATTGTAATTTTTGTATATCGGATCTAGAGATTCTTATAGGAAGAGCCCTAAAAAGATATAAGATCTTTGGTAATGCGGTCATCTTAAGTGCGTTTATACGCCCAGTCAGAGAGATATTGTAAGAACCCCATTCGTTTAACAGGTTATGTAGCTTTGTTAGAATAGGGGTGTAATTAGCTGCATAGAGCTGCGCAATGGAGGGCGTGAGTACTATCCCTAAATATTTTAGGCCCTTTGGTTGGATCTTAAATTTGAATTTGGAAGCAAGTGCAGTTTGCTGAGTATGTGTTAGCCCAAAAGTCAGTGCCTCTGATTTAGTGCGGTTAATTTTGAATCCAGATACTGAGCAAAATTCGTCTATTAGGTCAAATAGCGCTGGTAGGGAGGTGTGGGGCTGGAAAGGGTGAACACCGTATCGTCTGCAAAAAGAGCGATTTTGAATTCCTCCTTCCCAACCCCCACTCCCCTGACGTTGACAGATGCCCTGACTAGCAGTGCTAGGGGCTCAATGCATAGTGCAAAGAGGAGAGGGGAGAGGGGGCACCCCTGTCTCGTACCATTCTTGATGGGGAATGACTTTGACCTAAGGCCCATGTTGCAGACCGATGCCGTCGGGAGTGTGTATAAGCTGCGGATTCCATTAAGGAATTCGCCTGTGATTCCAAATTTCTGTAAGACCAACCGCATATATCGCCAATCAACTCTGTCGAAGGCCTTCTCTGCATCCAATGATAGAAGCAGAGAAGGCCCTCTGGCATGATTCATGACCTCGATCGAGCTAATCATTCTTCTGATGTTGTCGGTAGTCTGTCTTCCCATAACAAACCCTGTTTGGTCTGGATGTATTACTTTCGGTAATAGGGCGTTCAGTCTGTCAGCCAAAATTTTTGAAAAGATTTTGATATCTGAATTTATCAGAGAGATTGGCCGGTAGTTGGATATCTCTGCAATATCTCTGCCCGGTTTAGGTAAAACTACTACTGATGCCTGAAGGAATTCAGGCAACAGATCTTCCTCACCGTTGAGTAACTTATTAAAGAGGGACGTTAGTATTGGTATGAGGTGGGGCTTAAATGTTTTATAAAATAGGGCCATATAGCCGTCGGGGCCAGGGGCCTTACCATTCTTTAAAGACGAGATAGTGATCTCTACTTCCTTGGTTGAAATGGGGGTGTTTAGTTTAGATATATCCTCTTGGGAGAAAGAGGGGATCTGTATTGTGTCTAGATATTTGAGGATAAGAGGTGCCTTCATTATGGAGTTATCTGTGGTGGTGCCATTGTACAGATCAGTGTAGTATTGTGAGAAGAGGTCCACTATATGAGTGGGGTCATAAGACATTCTCCCTGATCTGTCCCTGATGGGATGAAGTCTGTTCTGGGCCAACCTCTGGGAGAGTTTACGGGCCAGCAATGTATCAGACTTGTTAGCTTTATCGTAGAATTTTTGGTTTGTCAGTCTTAGAGAACGTTCTGCTCGTTTGAATAGTAGTGCATGCAGCTCTTGACGAAGTGCCAGGAGCCGGTCCAGGAGTTTCTGTTCCCCTGAGGTAGCATGTTGTGTCTCTAGGTCCCTGATCTGTTGCTGGAGTGTCTTGAGTCTAAGGGTAAAGGCTTTTTTCCTCTGTGAGGATATTTTGATCAGGACCCCTCTGACTGTGGCTTTCAGGGCAGCCCAATGTATGTCCCTAGAGGTGTCATCTGGGGAGTTATGCACTAAAAATTGTCTTATGGATTCAGAGACTTCAGCCTGAACTTCATGGTCCTTCAATAAGGATTTGTTTACTCTCCACTGATATTGAGAGGGGGGGGCCCTGTATGGCTATGGCAGCTTCGATCGAGGCATGATCAGACCAGGAGATTGCAGATATATCTGCCTTGCTGGTTCTCTCCAGCAGGGTTGCATCCATAAAGATGAAATCGATTCTGGAATATACCCCGTGTGGGTGTGAGTAGAAGGAGTGCCCTCTCTCCCCCGGGTGCAAAGCTCTCCATGAATCCCATACATTAACCTCTCTTAGAAAGGCTATGAGCGTTCTATCTGGGGGTCTGCGTGTACCAGTGCCAGGAGAAGGGGTATCTAAAGTGGTATTAAAGTCACCTGTGATGATAAGCTTTCCTTCTCTATGCATAGCTATCTTCGAAGTTAAAATATTAAGAAAGTGTTTTAATCCCTCAGAGGGGGCATACACGTTGACAATGGTGTATATACATCTAGATATTGAGGCTATAACTATTAAATATCTCCCCTCAGGGTCTCTGATTACTTTTGTGACTTCTAGAGTAAAATTTTTCCTAAACATTACGGCCACTCCACATCTCTTTGTTGGGGCTGAGGCGTAATACGTGTTGGGGTACAATTTGTGCCAATATTTTGGCTCAGAGCCTTTTTTAAAATGGGTCTCCTGGAGGAGAAGAATATCCACTTTTTGTGCTTTATAATAGTTACTGACCATTCTCCGTTTTTGGGGTGCATTTAGCCCATTAACATTATGGGAGATAATTTTGAGGTCCATTTGGGTTGCTCCGACCAGTGGGGTTTGGGCACTACCAGGTTCCGAGGTTAGGGTAACGATAGATGTGGAGGGGTCGCATCTTCGTATATTAAAGACACCATAGGGTTAACATCAAACAAAATCACCATAGGGATAACATTGGTTAGGACTGAATACCAACAATATAAAAAGGTATGACTTTCATCTGCATGTACAACATTTATAACCTTAAACCAAACCATAAAAAGTGTGCATGAACATATGCAGTTTAAACATGAACCTAATTCCAGCCAAGTGGCAGTTGGTAAGGCAGGGAGCCGGGGTTCTGGCATCCCTAATTAACTTTGCTTTGGCTACGTGAGTGGAAAATGCAGCTGTCAGGGGGGTCGGTATGCCTCGAAAACCAGTTCCGAGTGATGAAGGCAACGGCTCCGGCTGGAGCCCATTTTCCGATGATCATAAACAGGCGATAAGATATGCATATGATGCTGTAACAAAATAGCCCCCCTATAGATGGGCAGAGAGTGTTAGAAGCAGGTCCTCGGTGGGACCACGGTGAAGGATGATAGCGACAGGCAAGAGGGCATGAGGGAGAAAAAGTTAACAAAGTACCTTTCCCAAAGATGATTCAGTATTCCGTATTGGTCGGTTGGTCCTGCCCGTTCATATTGCGTGCAGATCTTCTGGGGCCCACCTTGGTCCATGAGGCCCGAGGAGCAGAAATCCGAGCCTGAGGAGTGTCAGCGGGTGAGGCAGGGCTCTCTGGTGTTTCCAGGCCCAGCTTGGTGAGTGTTTCCCTGATCATTTGTGGGCCGTAGACCACAAGCTGGCGGCCATTAATCAAAATGATAAGCTTGAACGGGAACCCCCATTTGTATCTGATTTTGTTGCGGATCAGTTGTGAAGTTAGGGGTTTCATCTCCTTTCTTCTTTTTAGGGTAATCTGCGATAGATCTGGGAAAAAGGTGATGTTATCTTCTCCAAAGGTAAAGTCAGGTGAGTTACGTGCGTATGTTAGTATGGCTTCCCGGGTGCTATAATAGTGGAATCGTAAGATAATGTCCCGAGGTGGCTCCCCGTCCTTTGGTTTAGCCCTGAGTGCTCTATGGGCTCTATCCATACGCAGTTCAGCGGGAGGGAGGTCGGGTAGAATCTGTGTGAACATGGATTCTAGGTATGGGGTGATATCTGTTATCGATTCCGGGGCCCCCCTCACTCTGAGATTGTTCCTCCTGTCCCTGTTTTCCTGGTCTTCCTGACCATCTTTAAGGGCTTGTATGTCCGTGCGGACTTCAGCAAAATCCTGCTCGGCCTGTGTGCAGAAGGCCTTAACCCCGTCTACCTCTTCCTCTAACTCCTGTATTCTGTCTCCAAGCGCCGTGATCTCCCCTCTAATCTCCTTAACAACGTTACTGTTGGATGTTCTTACCAGCTTTTCAATGTCCTGGTACAGCTTCTGTAGGTCCTCTTTGGTTGCTGCATCTGCAGTGGTAGCGGCCTTGTTGGTGGGCTGCGCAGCTTCTCCAGGCGGGCGGGCGCCATTTTGGGAGTTCCCCGCCTTGCTCTTGCGAGCGAACATCTCGGGGATTCCGGGGTCGGCTTCTCCGCCCGTTTTTTTGGTAGGACCCATCTGTGGAGTTGGAGGATGTTATCCAGCGTCTTCTTGCGAGGAATGAGGAGGTAGAACCGGGGAAAGGGTGCTCGTTTCGGGCTCTCTAGATCGGAGCTACTCCTCCATGCGTCCTCTCGGTCTCGCGTCCAGGCTCCGCCCCCCGTCTGGTCCCATTTTTAATCTTTATAGGGCCTGCTAATATGCCATTTACTTTTATACTGGCTGTCAGATTTTCATACATAGCGATTATTCAGGACCTCATGTTCTCCTCGAGTCCAATATGCCTCATCAATATCTCAATGAATCCCCACCTGACCCTGTCAAAGGCCTTATCCGCGTCTGTGGACCAGTGGTGCTCATCCGAGCTAGGTTATCTGAGATACTCGGATATCCTAGCTCTTTTTTCACTATTCAAACTCGAATACCGAGCTCGAATAGTATTAGCTATCCGGGCTGTGCTATCCGAGCGCACTCGGATAGCAATCAGCTATCCGGAGATATCCTAGCTATCCGAGCTCGGATAGCGTCAAGTCAGACGTCACCTCGAGTACTCACAAGCGAATCAGAGGGCTCCCAGCCCTCTGACTGCAGCCAATCACAGAGGGGAAGCCTGGCCAAGCCCCCCTCTATAAATAGCGGGCACCATCTTGCCTCACTCGTCCTGCTTGCGACTTACTGACTGACTGTACTGAGAGATTGCTCCAGTGCTTTTTGTCTGTGCAAGTGCATTCATTGTTCAATACACCTAGCGTTTTTACACTCCAACACTTGATAATTATCTGTATTGCTTTGTATTGTAGATAGATTGTATTTTAGGCAGTTTAGTTTGTGTGATTAGGGACTAGGGAGGGAGACTGTCACTGGTGCTGCGGCAGCTGCAGCCAGCAGCTAGGCCCTCTGCCTAGGCAAGGTAGCCTGCCCTACTCTGTGCTCTAGTCTCTAGTTACCTGTGCTCTCACCTGTCCTACTCTACTGTACTACTTATGTGTTAGATAGATTATTGTACTATTTTATAGTTAGCAGGCCCAGCTTTACTGCTATATACCTGTCCTGTATCTCAGGGCTGTATTTAGGGTTTGGGCTCCCCTAGGCACCCCAAACCTATGGCGCCCCCCCCCCCCCTATGGCGGGTATGAGTAAAGTGACCCTAAACAAGCAAGTAGGAAATGTCCCCCCCCCCCAAAAAAAAAAAAAAACTCCACACATTAGCCAGTGCTCTCTCACACAAAATAGTGATAGTGATAGGTATTAGATTGTGAGCGCCCCTGAGAAAAGTCAGTAACATGACTATGTTCTCTGCAAAGTGCTGCAGAAGATGCCAGTGCTATATAAATACATAATAATATGGTAGGACATTAGACTATGGCAGGATTAGATTGTAAGCTCCTCAGAGGATAGTCAGTGACATGACTACATACTCTGTGAAGTACTGCTGAAGATGTAAGTACAATATAGTACAGTGGTATGGCAGCATGATGGCGTAGTGATTAGCGCTCTTGCCTTGCAGTGCTGGGTTCCCGGTTCGAATCCCAGCCAGGTCAACATCTGCAAGGAGTTTGTATGTTCTCCCTGTGTCTGTGTGGGTTTCCTTCAGACACTCTGGTTTCCTCCCACATCCCAATAACATACGATACAGATAAGTTAATTGACTTCCCCCTAAAAATTGGCCCTAGACTAGGATACATACATACATACATACATACATACATACACACACACACACACATGACTATGGTAGGGATTAGATTGTGAGCCCCTCTGTGGGACAGTTAGTGACAAAACAATACATACTCTATACAGCGCTGCATAATATGTTGGCGCAATATAAATAATTAGTATAAGTACGGTATAAAGTAGCCAGGTCTATAGGTGTCCCCAATGTAGACATACTATAGGTGTCCCCAGTATAGATAGCCAGATCTATAGGTATCCCCAGTTTAGGTAGTAGTCAGTAACTAGAAATCACTGGACCCCCTTGCGAAAATTTGGATGCCCCCCCCCATAGGCGCCAAATAATCATAATTGGGTAGCGTTTCACTATAAAATAATTGTAATGGGGCAGCGTTTCATCATCAAATCACAATGCAGCAATGTTTCACCATAAAATAATCACAATGTGGGCAACATTTCACCGGAAAATAAATCGCATCGAGTGCAACATTTCAACAGAGAATAAATCACAATGAGTGCAACATTTCAACAGAGAATAAATCACAATGAGTGCAACATTTCAACAGAGAATAATAATCGCAATGTGTGCAATATTTCCACAGAGAATAAAACGCAATAAGTGCAACATTTCAGCAGAGAATAATCACAATGAGTGCAACATTTCAGCAGAGAATAAATCACAATGTGTGCAACATTTCCGCAGAGAATAAAACGCAATGAGTGCAACATTTCAGCAGAGAATAAACGCAATGAGGGCAACATTTCAACAGAGAATAATCACAATGTGTGCAACATTTCCGCAGAGAATAAAACGCAATGAGTGCAACATTTCAGCAGAGAATAAACGCAATGAGGGCAACATTTCAACAGAGAATAATCACAATGAGTGCAACATTTCAGCAGAGAATAAATCACAATGTGTGCAACATTTCCGCAGAGAATAAAACGCAATGAGTGCAACATTTCAGCAGAGAATAAACGCAATGAGGGCAACATTTCAGCAGAGAATAAACGCAATGAGGGCAATATTTCAGCAGAGAATACTCGCAATGTGGGCAACATTTTAGCAGAAAATAATCGTACAGTGGGCAGCATTTCTGTGAGAGTCGGAAGGAGGGTTAGAGAGGGTGGGCAGAGAGACAGAGAGAGAGACAGAGAGAGAGACAGAGACAGAGAGAGACAGAGAGAGAGACAGGAGAGAGACAGAGAGAGACAGAGAGAGAGACAGAGACAG